>NC_074686.1:39532077-39534577 GCF_029448725.1 Salvelinus fontinalis | reverse complement strand
ACCTGGAATATCTATGCACCGCCAAGCGCCTCGACTCCAGTCAAGCTCGATGGGCCCTGCTATTCACTCGATTCAACTTCACCATCTCCTACCACCCGGAGTCCAAAAATGTGAAACTGGATGTGCTGTCGCGACTCTATAGTCCCGCTGCTACACCATCGGACCCCGAGACCATCCTTCCTACCTCTTGTCTCGTGGCTGCAATCATCTGGGGTATAGAGAGCCGGGTCCGTGAGCGTTCCCAGCCGGACACCGGTGGGGGGCCTGGCTAACCGGATGTTTTGTCCCGGACTCTGCACATTCCCCGGGTTCTGGAATGTGCTCATTCCCCTCTTGGTTCCTGACGTCTCCGCGTTCGTCACTGCCTGCAACGTTTGTGCCCAGAATAAAACTCCTCTGTAAGCTCAGGCTGGCCTCCTTCAACCACTTCCTGTCCTTCACCATCCCTGGTCACATATACCATGGACTTCGTCACTGGTCTCCCTCCATCTAATGGCAACACCACTATCCTTACGGTGGCGGACAGGTTTTCCAAAGCGCCATTTTCATTCCCCTCCCCAAGCTACCCTCAGCCAAGGAGACGGCCCAGCTGAAGGTGCTGCACGTCTTCCGTATCCATGGACTTCCGGTGGACATGGTCTCCGACCGTGGTCCTCAGTTCTCGTCCCGGTACTGGAAGGCGTTTTTCACACTCATTGGTTCGTCGTCCAGCCTGTCCTCTGGGTTTCACCCACGGTCTAACAGCCAGTCGGAGCGAGCCAATCACGACCTGGAGACGACTCTTCATTGCCTCGTCCCCGCCAACCTCATCAACTGGAGCCAGCAACTCGTGTGAGTGGAATAGGCCCGCAATACCCTTCCCTGCTCAGCCACTGGTCTCTCGCCTTTCGAGTGTCTGATGGGTTATCAGCCCCCCCGCCGCTCTCCCCTGAGCGAGAGGAAGAGGTCAGCGTACTCATCCACTGCTGTTGCCGTACCTGGAAGAAAGCCCGGTCTTCTCTTGTCAAGACAACCTCCAGGTATCGACGACAAGCGGACTGCCACTGGACCCCGGCTCCCCGTTACCGTCACGGGCAGAGGATACGGCTGTCCACCCGGGATCTGCCCCTCCGGTTGGAGTCCTGCAAACATTCCCCCCGTTTTATTGTCCCTTTCCCCATCTCTAAGATCCTTAGCCCCTCTGCTGTTCGTCTTCTGTTGCCCCGCACCGTCCGTATACATCCCACGTTTCATGTATCAAGGATTAAACCTCTGTCTCACAGCCCTCTGCCTCCTTATTTCCAGGCCCATCCCTCTCCCCTGTCTCATCGAAGGCCATCCGGCATACACAGTGAGACGTCTCCTGAGTGTTCGACCTCTGGGCAGGGGATTCCAGTACCTGGTTGACTGGGTCCAGAGGAGAGGTGCTGTCACACCCTGATCTGTTTCACTTGTTTTGTGTCTCCATCCACTTCCAGGTGTCGCCCATTTTCACCCAACTATCACATGTGCATTTATACCTGTGTTTTCTGTTTGTCTGTTGCCAGTGCGTCTTGTCTCGTCAAACCTACCAGCGTGTTTTTTCTCTCTCGTCCCTGTTTTCTAGTTCTTCCGGTTTTGACCATTCTGCCTGACCTGACCCTGAGTCTGCCTGCCGTTCTGCACCTTACTGACCTCTGCCTGACCTGGCCCTGAGTCTGCCTGCTGTTCTGTACCTTACTGACCTCTGCCTGACCTGACCCTGAGTCTGCCTGCTGTTCTGTACCTTACTGACCTCTGCCTGACCTGACCCTGAGTCTGCCTGCTGTTCTGTACCTTACTGACCTCTGCCTGACCTGACCCTGAGTCTGCCTGCTGTTCTGTACCTTACTGACTCTGCCCTGGATTACTGACCTCTGCCTGCCCTTGACCTGTCTTTTGCCTGCCCCCTGTTTGGTAAATAAACATCTGTGATTCGAACTGTCTGCATCTCGGTCTTATCCTGAGTCATGATAGTCAGTACCAGTGTGTGTACTCAGACAGTCTCATATAATCTGCCCTCCGTCTATTGAAGAGTTTGTGTGTGTGTGTGTGTGTGTGTGTGTCATTTGCTGTGTGACCCTTGAACTTAGAAATTCCGTTGTTCCAAAATACATTATCCCCAGTTTTCTGGAGTAACCACATTGGTACAATATCGATTTCAACATTGACATCATATCATCTGCCCTCTCCGTCTATGGAAGGGTTGTACCCCTGTGTCCTCTACCCCCCTCTCTCATATGATCTGCCCTCCGTCTATGGAAGGGTTGTACCCCTGTGTCCTCTACCCCCCTCTCTCATATGATCTGCCCTCCGTCTATTGAAGGGTTGTACCCCTGTGTCCTCTACCCCCCTCTCTCATATCATCTGCCCTCCGTCTATGGAAGGGTTGTACCCCTGTGTCCTCTACCCCCCTCTCTCATATAATCTGCCCTCCGTCTATTGAAGAGTTGCACCCCTGTGCCCTCCACGCCCCTCTCTCATATAATCTGCCCTCTGTCTA
>NC_074686.1:39524577-39527077 GCF_029448725.1 Salvelinus fontinalis | reverse complement strand
CATAAACATAACAACAACATATTACCATAAACATAACAACAACATATTACCATAAACATAACAACAACATATTACCATAAACATAACAACAACATATTACCATAAACATAACAACAACATATTACCATAAACATAACAACAACATATTACCATAAACATAACAACAACATATTACCATAAACATAACAACAACATATTACCATAAACATAACAACAACATATTACCATAAACATAACAACAACATATTACCATAAACATAACAACAACATATTACCATAAACATAACAACAACATATTACCATAAACATAACAACAACATATTACCATAAACATAACAACAACATATTACCATATTAACATAAATACCAACACATGTATACGCATTTCAGCTGTTTGAAGCTGGTGTACGAAACCTAAGGTAAAAGACATACAAATTAAACTGAAGCAAGGGAAGCATAGACATTGTGTACATAGAACAGATCTACCGTTTGTTAGACTTGCTTTCAATGAGAATGACAGATCTATAACTCACATTTCTATGTGAATTTGGTCCCGGTCGTCCCAAAAAGTGACATTTTGCAGCTTTAACTCTCTGCAGTGTTGTTCAGTATTCTAGAGTTAATTATTTAGAGTAATGTTTGCTCTCATAATATCACCACAAATTTAGGAATCTGGGACCAAACACCTCCCTCTGCAACTGGATCCTGGACTTCCTTACGTTCCGACACCAGGTGGTAAGGGTAGGCAACATCACCTCTGTCCACACTGACCCTCAACACAGGGGCCCCATAGGGGTGTGTGCTTAGTCCCCTCCTGTACTTCCTGTTTACCCACCACAGTGTGGCCACGCACAACACCAACACTATCATCAAGTTTGTTGACGACAAGCCGGAGGTAGGCCTGATCGCCGGCGACGATGAGACAACCTACACAGGGAGGAGGTCAGTAACCTGGCAACCACTCCCTCAACGTCAGTAAGACCAAGGAGCTGATCGTGGACTACAGGAAGTAGTCCACAGTGTCGTGGACTACAGGAAAGACATCTGCAGGGTTGCAGTGGAGCAGGTCGACAGCTTCAAGTTTCTCCGTGTCCAAACCACTAAAGACTTAAAATGTTCCAAACACACACGCATGGTCGTGAACACCGTGTCACAGTGCCTCTTCCCCCCTCAAGACGTTGAAAAAGTTGGACTTTCCTTGATTTACTTTATAGTGCACTACTTTTGACCAGAGTCCTATGTCCCCTTTTGGGTCCCATTTGAGACTCAGCCTGTGTATCGTGCTATATGGAGCTCAATCATCATGATGGTATTAATGACGCTCGTTAGCCGATTGATGTCATTTAAACACTGCTTTACATCAGACAGCTGTTTGTCTTTGGAAATTATAGATACTCACAGATGTGTGTGTTCCAGTGAGCATGTGGACGAGCTAGAGTCTCTGTGGGGAACTGTCTATGGGGGGGACTGTCTATGTGGGGGACTGTCTATGGGGGGGGAGGCTGTCTATGTGGGGGACTGTCTATGGGGGGGGAGAATGTCTATGTGGGGGACTGTCTATGTGGGGGACTGTCTATGGGGGGGGACTGTCTCTGTGGGGGGCTGTCTATGTGGGGGACTGTCTATGTGGGGGACTGTCTATGGGGGGGACTGTCTATGGGGGTGACTGTCTATGGGGGGGGACTGTCTATGTGGGGGACTGTCTATGGGGGGGGGGCTGTCTATGGGGGGGACTGTCTATGTGGGGGACTGTCTCTGTGGGGGGCTGTCTATGGGGGGGGACTGTCTATGGGGGGAGACTGTCTATGGGGGGGACTGTCTATGGGGGGGACTGTCTATGGGGGGACTGTCTATGGGGGTGACTGTCTATGGGGGGGGGACTATCTATGTGGGGGACTGTCTATGGGGGGGACTGTCTATGTGGGGGACTGTCTATGTGGGGGACTGTCTATGGGGGGGACTGTCTATGTGGGGGACTGTCTATGGGGGGGACTGTCTATGTGGGGGACTGTCTATGTGGGGGACTGTCTATGTGGGGGACTGTCTATGGGGGGGACTGTCTATGTGGGGGACTGTCTATGGGGGGGACTGTCTATGTGGGGGACTGTCTATGGGGGGGACTGTCTATGGGGGGGACTGTCTATGGGGGGGGACTGTCTATGTGGGGGACTGTCTATGGGGGGGACTGTCTATGTGGGGGACTGTCTATGGGGGGGACTGTCTATGTGGGGGACTGTCTATGTGGGGGACTGTCTATGTGGGGGACTGTCTATGGGGGGGGACTGTCTATGGGGGGGCCTGTCTATGTGGGGGACTGTCTATGTGGGGGACTGTCTATGGGGGGGACTGTCTATGTGGGGGACTGTCTATGTGGGGGACTGTCTATGGGGGGGGACTGTCTATGTGGGGGGACTGTCTATGTGGGGGACTGTATATGTGGGGGACTGTCTATGTGGGGGACTGTCTATGTGGGGGACTGTCTATGTGGGGGACTGTCTAT
>NC_074686.1:39368632-39521980 GCF_029448725.1 Salvelinus fontinalis | reverse complement strand
AGAGAGAGAGAGAGAGAGAGAGAGAGAGAGAGAGAGAGAGAGAAAAGGTCAACCAGTGAAGAACAAACACCATTGTAAATACAACCTATATGTATGTTAATTTATTTTCCATTTTGTACTTGAACTATTTGCACACCATTACAACACCGTATATAGACATAATATGACATTTGAAATGTCTTTATTATTTTGGAACTTTTGTGAGTCTGATGTTTACTGTTAATTTTGTATTGTTTATTTCACTTTTGTTTGTTATCTATTTCACTTGCTTTGGCAATGTTAACATATGTAAAGCCCCTTATATTGTAATTGAATTGAGAGCGAAGGATAGTGAATTGTATTGAGAGAGAGAGCTTAGTCTGCATGAGACAGCCGGTGTGTCGTCTAGAGGGAGAACAAATCCATCCGCCTGCGACCCCCCCCCCCCCCCCCGGCTCCACCCCTCCTCTCCTCTTCTCCCCTCGGCATTAGCGCAACAGTGAGGACTACGTCTGATTCCAATGCAAATAGCGACCTCTTCTGGTATACTGTTGATCATGCACCAGAACCCGAAGAAGTGCACTGCTCTAATCCAATCGAACAAACAATGATGTAGTCTATTTACGTTGAAGCTAAGGCCCCTTCAAAGGAAGGTGCTTACAGTTTTCAAGAAGTGTGAGAAGTATGTTAACTAGGTACAACAAATATATTCAACCTGGGTTCAGGGGTATCCAGGATGGTAGCTGCCATCTTACGTGTTCCTGACCAATTCTGCTAAATTTAGTGTTTTTTTTTTACTCTAATCTAAATTTTTGTTGTACATAATATTGCCGCAATCATTTCGTAACGATCGAAAACAGCTTCTGGACATCAGAACAGCGATCACTAACCTCGAATTGGATGAGGATTTCTACTTCAAGGAGTCGGCAGCTGTAAATGTACTGCTCATCCCGGACCAAGACCCGGTTGCATAAAACTTCTTAAGTTAAAGTTTCCTTAACCTTAAGTCAGTTGCACAAAAACATTTTAAGCCAAATTTCCCCCTTAAATTAAACAAAATATTTGCTTCCCTTAACTAATTCATTCAGTATGGATTTTATTTATTTATTTATTTTATTTCACCTTTATTTAACCAGGTAGGCAAATTGAGAACACGTTCTCATTTACAATTGCGACCTGGCCAAGATAAAGCAAAGCAGTTCGACACATACAACAACACAGAGTTACACATGGAGTAAAACAAACATACAGTCAATAATACAGTGAAAATAAGTCTATATACAATATGAGCAAGTGAGGTGAGATAAGGGAGGTGAAGGCAAACAAAATATATATATAAAAAAATAAAAAAAATATAAAAAGGCCATGGTGGCGAAGTAAATACAATATAGCAAGTAAAAAAAATAACACTGGAATGGTTGGTTTGCAGTGGAAGAAGGTGCAAAGTAGAGATAGAAATAATGGGGTGCAAAGGAGCAAAATAAATAAATACAGTAGGTAAAGAGGTAGTTGTTTGGGCTAAATTATAGATGGGCTATGTACAGGTGCAGTAATCTATGAGCTGCTCTGACAGCTGGTGCTTAAAGCTAGTGAGGGAGATAAGTGTTTCCAGTTTCAGAGATTTTTGTAGTTCGTTCCAGTCATTGGCAGCAGAGAACTGGAAGGAGAGGCGGCCAAAGGAAGAATTGGTTTTGGGGGTGACCAGAGAGATATACCTGCTGGAGCGCGTGCTACGGGTGGGCGTTGCTATGGTGACCAGCGGGCTGAGATAAGGGGGGACTTTACCTAGCAGGGTCTTGTAGATGACCTGGAGCCAGTGGGTTTGGCGACGAGTGTGAAGCGAGGGCCAGCCAACGAGAGCGTACAGGTCGCAGTGGTGGGTAGTATATGGGGCTTTGGTGACAAAACGGATGGCACTGTGATAGACTGCATCCAATTTATTGAGTAGGGCTTTGGAGGCTATTTTGTAAATGACATCACCGAAGTCGAGGATTGGTAGGATGGTCAGTTTTACAAGGGTATGTTTGGCAGCATGAGTGAAGGATGCTTTGTTGCGGAATAGGAAGCCGATTCTAGATTTAACTTTGGATTGGAGATGCTTGATGTGAGTCTGGAAGGAGAGTTTACAGTCTAACCAGACACCTAGGTATTTGTAGTTGTCCACATATTCTAAGTCAGAGCCGTCCAGAGTAGTGATGCTGGACAGGCGGGCAGGTGCAGGCAGCGATCGGTTGAAGAGCATGCATTTAGTTTTACTTGTATTTAAGAGCAATTGGAGGCCACGGAAGGAGAGTTGTATGGCATTGAAGCTCGCCTGGAGGGTTGTTAACACAGTGTCAAGAGAAGGGCCAGAAGTATACAGAAGTGTCGTCTGCGTAGAGGTGGATCAGAGACTCACCAGCAGCAAGAGCGACATCATTGATGTATACAGAGAAGAGAGTCGGTCCAAGAATTGAACCCTGTGGCACCCCCATAGAGACTGCCAGAGGTCCGGACAACAGACCCTCCGATTTGACACACTGAACTCGATCAGAGAAGTAGTTGGTGAACCAGGCGAGGCAATCATTAGAGAAACCAAGGCTGTCGAGTCTGCCGATGAGGATGTGGTGATTGACAGAGTCAAAAGCCTTGGATATCAATGTAAACAGCATTCAGTCTGGATATCAATATTATCAGCATTCAGTCTGGATATCAATATTATCAGCATTCAGTCTGGATATCAATATTATCAGCATTCAGTCTGGATATCAATGTTATCAGCATTCAGTCTGGATATCAATATTATCAGCATTCAGTCTGGATATCAATGTAAACAGCATTCAGTCTGGATATCAATATTATCAGCATTTGTGGAGGTGAATGTTGCTTTCCTCTGCCCTGGTTTCAAAAGGAAAACATTCACCAGCTAGCTATGTAGCTAAACAATGGAAGGTGCAGAATCCATGGGTAGATAGCTAGCTGGCTGGCTAGCAAAACAATGGAAGGTGCACACTCCATGGTTAGATAGCTAGCTGGCTACCTACTCAGTCAGTTAGCTTGACGTTCTAGAAAGTGAGAAAAGAAAATAACTAAAATAAGTGTTTTATTATCTTCTGAATCAATTTGTTTCTCCTGTCTTGAATGTAGATCTTCTATTTTGTGACCTTCCAAAATAAATGTGATCTCTTTATTGTTCAAAATCTTTTCATGTTCAAAACTGTGCACTCTCCTCAAACAATAGCATGGTATTCTTTCACTGTAATAGCTACTGTAAATTAGACAGTGCAGTTAGATTAACAAGAATTTAAGCTTTCTGCCAATATCAGATATGTCTATGTCCTGGGAATTGTTCTTGTTACTTACAACCTCATGCTAATCGCATTAGCCTACGTTAGCTCAACCTTCCCGTGGACGGGACACCGATCCCAAGTCATTTTTCAAAGGGGAACACTTCAGATGATTTATGCATCAAATTCCAGGGCCTAATCCCTGACGGTGCAAGAGAAGCAAAAGAGCGTAATCCCTGACAAGACTACATCGATGAGTAAATAAATCGCCTCATCCTTCCTATTGTTGAACATACAATCACTGGAGAACAAACTGGAAGAGCTCCGTTCGAGATTATCCACAGGACTCGAAGAACTGTAATATTCTATGTTTCTCTGATTCTTGGATGAAAAACGACATGAATAATATACATCTAGCTTTTCTTTTTCTTTTTGCTCTGCATCGTCAAGACCTTGAGATGAGGTTAAGGACGGAGGTGTGTGTCTATTTGTTAACAACAGCTCGTGCGAGATCTCTGATGTTAAGGAAGTCTCTAGGTTCTGCTCGCCTGAGTTATAATACCTCATGATAAACTGCAGACCATACTATTTGGCATGAGAGTCTTTAATCTATATTTTTCATAGCTGTCTAATTACCACCACAAATGGATGCTGGCACTAAGCCTGCCCTAAACGAGCTGTGTAGAGCCAAACAAAGTAAACAAGAAAATGCACATCCAGTCGCCGGTGATTTTAATGTAGGGAAACTAAAAATGTGTCTTACCTTATTTTTACCAGCATGTTACCTGTGCAACCAGAGGGAAAAGAACCTAGACTCCACACACACAGAGACGCATAAAAAAAATCTCCCTCGCCCTCCATTTGGCTAATCTGACCATAACTCTATCCTCCTGATTCCTGCTTACAAGCAAAAAAAAAAAAAAAAAGTACCATTGACTCACTCAACACAGAAGTGGTCAGATGAAGCGTATGCTAAACTACAGGTCTGTTTTGCACAGACTGGAATATGTTCCGGGATTGAAACGATAACATTGGTTGAATCAGAGACGGTCTTCTTTAATAATTACATCGACGACGACGACATCCCCACCGTAAGTACAATCAGAAGCCATGGGATATGTATGGACCATTATCAAATCAAGTTTATTTTATATAGCCCTTCGTACATCAGCTAATATCTCGAAGTGCTGTACAGGAACCCAGCCTAAAACCCCAAACAGCAAGCAATGCAGATGTAGAAGCACGGTGGCTAGGGAAAAACTCCCTAGAAAGGCCAAAACCTAGGAAGAAACCTAGAGAGGAACCAGGCTATGAGGGGTGGCCAGTCCTCTTCTGGCTGTGCCGGGTGGAGATTATAACAGAACATGGCCAAGATGTTCAAAATGTTCATAAATGACAAGCATGGTCAAATAATAATCAGGAATAAATGTCAGTTGGCTTTTCATAGCCGATCATTAAGAGTTGAAAACAGCAGGTCTGGGACAGGTAGGGGTTCCATAACCGCAGGCAGAACAGTTGTGATAATGGTGCCGGAGGGGATGGCTGCTGTTTTATGGGCTCTTAACCAACTGTGATATTTTGTTAGGTTTTTTCGTGTTATGTTTTAACTTATTTTTTTACAACTTATTTTGCTGCTACCGTCTCTTATGACCAAAAAAGAGATTCTGTGATTGCTCACCTTGAACTGGACAAAGATTTTTCTTTAATGAGTCGGACGAGAGGGATTTACTCCAGACACCTGACGAGGACCTCATCTCCGTCATTCGCAGGAGAATAAGACAGAGATGTCGCGGAAGGAGATCGGGGTGTCTCGTAAGGATCCCGTGACGAGTGGCTAATCTGCCTTTGCCACCGGTACTATTGGCCAACGTACAATCGCTGGATATTAAAGTGGACAAACTACTACCCCGTATATCCTACCAACGGGACATTAAAAACTGTAATATCTTATGTTTCACCGAGTCGTGGCTGAACGATGACATGATTAACATAGAGCTGGTGGGTTATGCGCTGTATCGGCGGGATAGAACAGCAGCCTCTGGTAAGACAAGACGTGGCGGTCCATGTATATTTGTAAACAACAGCTGGTGCACAATATCTAAGGAAGTCTCAAGGTTTTACTCGCCTGAGGTAGAGTATCTCATGATAAGCTGTAGACCACACTATCTACCAAGAGAGTTTTCATCTATATTCTTCATAGCTGTCTATTTACCACAACAAACCCATGCTGGCACTAAGACCGCACTCAATGAGCTGTATATGGCCATAAGCAAACAGGAAAACGCTCATCCAGAGGCGGCGCTCCTAGTGGCCGGGGACATTAATGCTGTCACACCCTGATCTGTTTCACCTGTCTTTGTGATTGTCTCCACCCCCCCTCCAGGTATAGCCCACTTATCCCCAGTGTATTTATACCTGTGTTCTCTGTTTGTCTGTTGCCAATTCGTCTTGTTTGTGAAGTCAAACAGCGTTTTTGTATTCAGCTCCTGGTTTTCCCCCGTCTCTCTTTTCTCATCCTCCTGGTTTTCTGACCCCTGCCTGTCCTGACCCTGTACCCGCCCACCAGACCACTCTGCGTGCCCCTGATCCTGCCTGCCGTCCTGTACCTTTGTCCCTGTTGCTGTAATAAACATTGTTACTTCGACACGGTCTGCATCTGGGTCTTATCTTGATTCCTGATAAATGCAGGGAAACTTAAATCCATTTACCTAATTTCTATCAGCATGTTAAATGTGCAACCAGAGGGAAAACAACTCTAGACCACCTTTACCTCACACACAGAGATGCGTACAAAGCTCTCCCCCGCCCTCCATTTGGCAAATCTGACCATAACTCTATCCTCCTGATTCCTGCTTACAAGCAAAAACTAAAGCAGGAAGCACCAGTGACTCGGTCAATAAGATAGTGGTCAGATGAAGCAGATGCTAAGATACAGGACTGATAAATGTTGGGAAATCGTTCCAGATCTGATCACAGAGGAGAAATACATTTTCAAGGAATTTGGAATGGTGACCTCCAGTACACTTTCAACAGAGTACGTATGTATAAAGATGTATACTAATAGTGAGTTGACTGCGCGTGCGGAGAATGTAAGAGAGATGGAATAGTGTAGGGTAAGGTTTGTGAAGAATGTATACATGGGAGGAGGACATAGTGTAACGCTCGTCGTATGAAGTAGAAGGAGACCAAGGTGCAGCGTGGGTAAGCGTTTATGATATTTAATCAAACTGAACACTGAAACAAAATAACAAAGTAGAACAAAATGAAACAGTTCTGTCAGGTGCAGAAAACACAAAACAGAAAACAATTACCCACAAAACACAGGTGGGATAAAAGGCTGCCTAAGTAGGATACCCAATCAGAGACAACGATAGACAGCTGTCCCTGATTGAGAACCATACCCGGCCAAAACATAGAAACAGAAAACATAGAATGCCCACCCCACATCACACCCTGACCTAACCAAATAGAGAAATAAAACGTCTCTCTAAGGTCAGGGCGTGACACAGACATAGAGATAAGTTACGTGGTCATATATATATATATATATATATTGCTCAAAACATGTTATTTTCCCCTTATTAAGTGTGTGTACGTTTCTGTGTTTATAAATGGAATATATTTTTGTAATAGCAAAAAATTCGAAAATATCTGCAGAAGGATTTTTATTTGCTAGCCAGATCTAGGAAGTTTGATCTCCATGGTAATGAGAGTCAGAGAAGTTGGCTTTAAAAAAAAACAGATCTGTGATCAGACTTTTATGTTACCTCTCATTCTCATTCTTGCTGGTTCTGGAGGGGATTCCACTGCTGCACCTGGAGTTTGCTATTGGACAGCGCCTCAGGAAGG
The DNA here is from genome assembly GCF_029448725.1 of Salvelinus fontinalis. Lineage (NCBI taxonomy): Eukaryota > Metazoa > Chordata > Actinopteri > Salmoniformes > Salmonidae > Salvelinus > Salvelinus fontinalis. The sequence continues at coordinate 39,514,886 of NC_074686.1, read as the reverse complement.
GCAGTGTGGGAGTGTGGAAGGCCATTAACCCACATCTGACTGGTGTTGGTGACACAAACAGGAGACAAACACGTGTACTGTCGTTAGAGAAGTATGTAGTGAGCTGACCACAAAACGTCCAATGTCAAAAAGACAGTTCTGCAATATTCAAAGTGGCATTATCACATTTGAAGAATGTGTATCTATCTTCTCCTTCTCGTGGGCTGCATCCCAAATAGCAGCCTTAGTCCCTACATAGTGCACTACGTAGGGACTAGGGTTCCATAGGACTCTGGTCAAAGTAGTGCACTACGTAGGGAATAGGGTTCCATAGGGCTCTGGTTTAAAGTAGTGCACTATATAGGGAATAGGGTTCCATAGGGCTCTGGTCTAAAGTAGTACACTGAAGACCACTGGTCAAATGTTCCTTGAAGAAATATCTCATCGTTTGTGTCTTCTGTTTCAGGTATTGTCTGTCTGGCGTCGTTCATCGTTGCCCTGATATTCGCTCAGAGTTCTGGTAACTACTGGCTGGCTCTGTTCGACAGCTTTGCCGGCTCCGTCCCTCTCCTAGTCATCGCCTTCTGTGAGATGATAGCTTTGGTCCTCATCTATGGCATAGACAGGTGAGTGTTCACCTCCTCTTCCTCCCCGATCCACCTCAACCGTTTGAGGCACAGAAATCAATCCAAGTAGCTGTGAATTTTGGCAAAAGCTAAACTGGCTAATGCATGTTTATCTTAATGATGCCAAAGATGGTAGCCTCATGAACCAAGCCTGATCTTGCAAGCTCACGTTCTGTTTCACGTGATATGTGAAAAGTGAAACAAACATTGTGAGCTTCCAAAATCAGACTGGTTTAATAACGAGGCTACAAAGTTGGCATGTAAATGTACTATTCAAAAGGTTAATAATACTGCACCTAAGAAAGGAGAATGCACAGCATGTATTCGTGATGAGCGTCAAACGGTGAACAGTTCAGGAGAGGTCTGATGCATACGTCTCTCCTGGTCTCTTTTAAAGCTCCAGCCTCTCCAGCATGTGTGTATTTATCTGTGTGTGTGTGTGTGTGTGTGTGTGTGTGTGTGTGTGTGTGTGTGTGTGTGTGTGTGTGTGTGTGTGTGTGTGTGTGTGTGTGTGTGTGTGTGTGTGTGTGTGTGTGTGTGTGTGTGTGTGTGTGTGTGTCAGAGGAGTTGGGTACAGCAGGAGACAAATGTCCTTCTTCAATGAATGAATGAAGTATTCTTCTTCTACTACAGGTTCAATAAGGACATCAAGTTCATGATTGGTTACAGGGTCATAGGTCATAGGTCACAGGTCCCCCATCTTCTGTCAGGTGACCTGGAGGTTCGTCAGCCCTTTTAAAATCGTCTTAGTCATCTTCATCTTCATCTTCGTCATCAAAGTCAGCTCCAACGTCACCTACATCGCCACCTACAATCCAAGGTTGGAAAATGTTTCTGCTCTCTGTTCAAAATCAGGGGCCATAGTGATGAAGCGTCTCAGAGTAACGACTGCTGACCAATGATCAGTTTTACCTTTTAGATTACAATGAACAGGAGAACACGGACAGGGGGAGGGACCTGATCCTAGATCTACACTCCTACCCTGAGACACTTAATGAATATGGGCCCAGTTATTTTCACCCCCCAGTTATTTTAACCCCCCCTAGACTACGCCACCCCTTGCATTGAAACAGGAGCCAAAGGGAACTAACTGACTACTTGTCACATATAGTCAGTACTTTTTTCCCCCCCAGCTATTAGTAGGAATAATTGATGGCATTTATATAGCACCATTCCATTTCACAGCGCTGTAAGGGGGGAAACTCCCCTCATCCACTACCAATGTGTAGCTCCTTCTCATGGACATCTCTGTGTCTGCAGGCTGACTTCCCCAGTCTGGAGGCGTTGGAGAATCCTACTTGGATTTACGTCATCATCTTTATCCTGGCAGCATTCCCCAGTCTGGAGGCGTTGGAGAATCCTACTTGGATTTACGTCATCATCTTTGTCCTGGCAAGATTCCCCAGTCTGGAGGTGTTGGAGAATCCTACTTGGATTTACGTCATCATCTTTGTCCTGGCAGGATTCCCCAGTCTGGAGGTGTTGGAGAATCCTACTTGGATTTACGTCATCATCTTTATCCTGGCAGGATTCCCCAGTCTGGAGGTGTTGGAGAATCCTACTTGGATTTACGTCATCATCTTTATCCTGGCAGGATTCCCCAGTCTGGAGGTGCCAGGCACGGCCATATTCGAACTCATCCAAGACATGCTGCTGCAAGAAAAATGTCTACAGAGCAGAAGTCAACACTGTCTCTTCTACCAGAGCAGAAGTCAACACTGTCTCTTCTACCAGAGCAGAAGTCAACACTGTCTCTTCTGCCAGAGCAGAATTCAACACTGTCTCTTCTACCAGAGCAGAAGTCAACACTGTCTCTTCTGCCAGAGCAGAAGTCAACACTGTCTCTTCTGCCAGAGCAGAAATCAACACTGTCTCTTCTGCCAGAGCAGAAATCAACACTGTCTCTTCTGCCGGAGCAGAAGTCAACACTGTCTCTTCTGCCAGAGCAGAAATCAACACTGTCTCTTCTACCAGAGCAGAAGTCAACACTGTCTCTTCTGCCGGAGCAGAAATCAACACTGTCTCTTCTGCCAGAGCAGAAGTCAACACTGTCTGCCAGAGCAGAAATCAACACTGTCTCTTCTGCCGGAGCAGAAGTCAACACTGTCTCAGCCAACACTGTCTCAGCCAAACACTGTCTCAGCCAAAGTCTCAGCCAAAGTGCATGCTACGGAAATGCTGTAGAATACCACGTGGTCAACATTACATGGGACAATATTACATTGGAGAATACAAATTAAAGTAAATATCCAACATGTTTGGGGGTCAAATCCATTTTTTCCATTCAGTCAATTCAGGAAGTGCAAGAATATAAACTGTTTAATAATGGGCACTTCTTCTCAACCTGAATTTAACAAAGTGAAATGGGATCCATCTCAACCTTGGTTGGTCATGAGGCAAAGGAACCGTTTTAAGAACATCCAGGAATACATCTGAAATTGGCTGCAATGTCTCTTGATCATTCCACAAAGGACCGCACCAGTGCAATGAAACTGTTTGTTGTATTCATCTAAGTGATAATGTGTCTTTACATTGGAATTTCTGTAGGTTTTTTTTTCTTTTGTTTTGGGGTATCTGATGCAATGGAACACCCCACACACCATCTCAGCCCCTCACCTCACCTCAGCACTACACCCCACACACCATCTCAGCCCCTCACCTCACCTCAGCACTACACCCCACCACACCATCTCAGCCCCTCACCTCACCTCAGCACTACACCCCACCACACCATCTCAGCCCCTCACCTCACCTCAGCACTACACCCCACACACCATCTCAGCCCCTCACCTCACCTCAGCCCACCACTCCACCTCACCCCTACACCCATCTCAGAGATGACATTGACGTACTGTTCACCAATCAGAGATGGCGTCGACATACTGTTCACCAATCAGAGATGGCTTTGACATACTGTTCACCAATCAGAGATGGCATTGACATACCGTTCACCAATCAGAGATGGCATTGACGTACTGTTCACCAATCAGAGATGGCTTTGACATACTGTTCACCAATCAGAGATGGCTTTGACCTACTGTTCACCAATCAGAGATGGCTTTGACCTACTGTTCACCAATCAGAGATGGCATTGACGTACTGTTCACCAATCAGAGATGGCTTTGACCTACTGTTCACCAATCAGAGATGGCTTTGACCTACTGTTCACCAATCAGAGATGGCATTGACCTACTGTTCACCAATCAGAGATGGCTTTGACGTACTGTTCACCAATCAGAGATGGCATTGACATACTGTTCACCAATCAGAGATGGCGTCGACCTACTGTTCAACAATCAGAGATGGCGTCGACGTACTGTTCACCAATCAGAGATGGCTTTGACCTACTGTTCACCAATCAGAGATGGCTTTGACGTACTGTTCACCAATCAGAGATGGCGTCGACATACTGTTCACCAATCAGAGATGGCGTCGACCTACTGTTCACCAATCAGAGATGGCGTCGACATACTGTTCACCAATCAGACATGGCGTCGACATACTGTTCACCAATACTGACAGACTGCCTACAGATTGCAGATATTAATATGACCCATTTTGTCGCAGGAGGATTTAAAAGGATATTTAATAATTAGAAATGCCACCAGGGGGCAGCTGGAAGCGGTGTTTGTAGGCTATACAGTAAGGTAGACTGCAGGTCCTCTGGGTGTCAGTTCAAGTAGTCTATGTAGGCAACGTGTAAGCTACAGCCAAGTCTCCTGTGGATTGTTATGTGGATTATAATACATGTACTATATCTGTAGAGGGCAGATGTATTTTTGTAAACTTTTTTTAGATAAATTATTTTATCATATGTTGAAGGCAAGCATTAAATCAAATTGTATTGGTCACATACACATGGTTAGCACATGTTATTAATGCGAGTGTAGCGAAATGCTTGTGCTTCTTGTTTCCCGACCGTGCAGTAATATCTAACAAGTAATCTAACAATTTCACAACAACTACCTCATACACACACAAGTGCATTAGGCTAAATAGACTGAACAAAAATATAAAAGGCGACATGTAAAGTGCCAGAGATGTTTTTAAAGTAGCGTTTGGCTTAGTGACTGCAGGAATGTCCACCAGAGTTGTTGCCGGGTAGAATTTAATGTTTATTTTTCTACCGCAAGCTGCCTCCCAACGTCGTTTTAGAGAATTTGTTAGTACATCCCACCGGCCTCACAACCACAGACCACGTGTAAACACTCCTGTCCAGGACTTCCACATCTGGCTTCTTCACCTGTGAGATCGTCTGAGACCAGCCACCCGGACAGCTGATGAAATTGTGGGTTTGCACAACCCGAAAAATGTCTGCACAAACTGTGTGCTCGTCATCCTCACCAGGGTCTTGACCTGACTGCAATTCGGCGTCGTAACCAACTTCAGTGGGCAAATGCTCACCTTGGATGGCCACTGGCACACTGGAGAAGTGTGCTCTTCACAGATGAATCATGGTTTCAACTGTACCGGGCAGATAACAGACAGTGTGAATGGCGTTGTGTAGGGCGAGCGGTTTGCTGATATCAATGTTGTGAACAGAGTGTCCCATGGTGACAGTGGGGTTATGGGATGGACAGGCATAACCTACGGACAACGAATTGAATTGCATTTTATCGATGGCTATTTGAATGCACAGAGATGAGATCCTGAGGCCCATTGTCGTGCCATTCATCCGCCGCCATCACCTCATGTTTCAGCATGATAATGCACAGCCTCATGTTGCAAGGATCTGTACGCAATTCCTGGAAGCTGAAAATGTCCCAGTTCTTCAATGGCCTGCATACCTCACCAGACATGTCACCCATTGAGCATGTTTGGGATGCTCTGGATCGACGTATATGGCAGCATGTTCCAGTACCCGAAAATATCCAGAAACTTCGGGAAAGCCAATGAAGATGAGTGGGACAACATTCCACAGGCCACAATCAACAGTCTGATCAACTCTAAGCGAAGGAGATGTGTCACGCTGCATGAGGCAAATGGTGGTCACACCAGACACTGACTGGTTCTCTGATCCACACTCATACCTTTTTTTTTAAGGTATCTGTGACCAACAGATGCATATCTGTATTCCCAGTCATATAAAATCCATAGACTAGGACATAATTCATGTTTTTAAATTGACTGATTTCCTTATAGGAACTGTAACTCAGTAAAATCTTTGAAAATTATTGCCCTTTATATCAAATTTACCAAATCACTTCAGTTACATTTATTTATATTTATAATAATTATATTTATATTTATATATCGTCGCTGTTGGATGAAAACCTAATCTAATTTGATGGGAACCAATGGGAACGTAGGCTATTATGGGTTTTCACACCTTTCGTGACTACTGATAGGCTGACACACGTTTCTGCATGTTTTAGCTCCTCCCCTGTACTTGATTGATGAATTAAGGTCACTAATTAGTAAGGAACTCCCCTCACCTGGTTGTCGAAGTCTTAATTGAAAGGAAAAACCAAAAACAAGGAGACATTAGGTCCTCCATGGAAGGAGGTTGCCACCTCGGGGCTAACGGGTAGCCTACAGAATGTAGCCTATTGGAATATCATCCAATAACAAGGGGCCTATTGGAATATCATCCAATAACAAGGGCCCTATTGGAATATCATCCAATAACAAGGGCCCTATTGGAATATCATCCAATAACAAGGGCCCTATTGGAATATCATCCAATAACAATGGCCCTATTGGAATATCATCCAATAACAAGGGCCCTATTGGAATATCATCCAATAACAAGGGCCCTATTGGAATATCATCCAATAACAATGGGCCTATTGGAATATCATCCAATAACAAGGGCCCTATTGGAATATCATCCAATAACAAGGGCCCTATTGGAATATCATCCAATAACAAGGGGCCTATTGGAATATAATCCAATAACAAGGGCCCTATTGGAATGTCATCCAATAACAATGGGCCTATTGGAATATCATCCAATAACAAGGGGCCTATTGGAATATCATCCAATAACAAGGGGCCTATTGGAATATCATCCAATAACAAGGGCCCTATTGGAATATCATCCAATAACAAGGGCCCTATTGGAATATCATCCAATAACAATGGCCCTATTGGAATATCATCCAATAACAAGGGCCCTATTGGAATATCATCCAATAACAAGGGCCCTATTGGAATATCATCCAATAACAATGGGCCTATTGGAATATCATCCAATAACAAGGGCCCTATTGGAATATCATCCAATAACAAGGGCCCTATTGGAATATCATCCAATAACAAGGGGCCTATTGGAATATAATCCAATAACAAGGGCCCTATTGGAATGTCATCCAATAACAATGGGCCTATTGGAATATCATCCAATAACAATGGGCCTATTGGGATGTCATCCAATAACAAGGGGCCTATTGGAATATAATCCAATAACAAGGGCCCTATTGGAATATCATCCAATAACAATGGGCCTATTGGAATATCATCCAATAACAATGGGCCTATTGGAATATCATCCAATAACAATGGGCCTATTGGAATATCATCCAATAACAAGGGGCCTATTGGAATATCATCCAATAACAAGGGGCCTATTGGAATATCATCCAATAACAAGGGGCCTATTGGAATATCATCCAATAACAAGGGGCCTATTGTAAACATCAATGGCACTAGATTATCGCCAACTGATGTCTCGTTAAATCATCAATATGCGCTAAATTCACCCCCCCCCCCCCCCACAGCTGATCTCAATTGCAACCATGATGGTGTGACCTTAGAGATCTGTAAATAATGACAAGATGCTTATGTCTCCACCCTAACAATGGGAGTCGTCCCAAAGGCAGGAAGTCCCTCGGGCCCTCGGAGTGTGGTGTCAGGAAAATAACCTCACACTCAACGTCAACAAAACAAAGGAGATGATTGTGGACTTCAGGAAAAAGCAGAGGGAGCACCCCCCTATCCACATCGACGGGACAGTAGTGGAGAGGGTAGTACGTTTTAAGTTCCTCTGCGTACACATCACGGACAAACTGAATTGGTCCACCCACGCAGACAGCGTTGTGAAGAAGGCGCAGCGGCGCCTCTTCAACCTCAGGAGGCTGAAGACATTCGGCTTGTCACCAAAAGCACTCACAAACTTCTACAGATGCACAATCGAGAGCATCCTGTCGGGCTGTATCACCGCCTGGTACGGCAACTGCTCCGCCCACAACCGTAAGGCTCTCCAGAGGGTAGTGAGGTCTGCACAACGCATCACCGGGGGCAAACTACCTGCCCTCCAGGACACCTACACCACCCGATGTCACAGGAAGGCCATAAAGATCATCAAGGACAACAACCACCACCACTGCCTGTTCACCCCGTTATCATCCAGAAGGCGAGGTCAGTACAGGTGCATCAAAGCTGGGACAGAGAGACTGAAAAACAGCTTCTATCTCAAGGCCATCAGACTGTTAAACAGCCACCACTAACATTGAGTGGCTGCTGCCAACATACTGACTCAACTCCAGCCACTTTAATAATGGAAATGGATGGAAATTGATCAAAAATGTATCACTAGCCACTTTAAACAATGCCACTTAATATAATGTATATGTATATACTGTACTCTATATCATCTACTGCATCTTGCCATCTTTATGTAATACATGTATCACTAGCCACTTTAAACTATGCCACTTTTATGTTTACATACCCTACATTACTCATCTCATATGTATATACTGTACTCTATACCATCTACTGCATCTTGCCTATGCCGTTCTGTACCATCACTCATTCATATATCTTTATGGTCATATTCTTTATCCCTTTACACTTGTGTGTATAAGGTAGTAGTTGTGGAATTGCGAGGTTAGATTACTCGTTGGTTATTACTGCATTGTCGGAACTAGAAGCACAAGCATTTCGCTACACTCGCATTAACATCTGCAAACCATGTGTATGTGACAAATAACATTTGATTTGATTTGAAGTCAGGCGACAAGTTTAGATCTGCATATTAAGCACATAGAAACACTTTGGGTTTATTCTGGACATATTTTGGTAAAAGTGAGCCCTCTCGCTTCGCCTCTTCCTCTCTGACTTAGTCCTGATTGCAACAACAGTTGTTCAAGAATCAGTATGTTCGCCCTGTTTGGCCGGTCAACTCACTAAACTGGATTAAGCGGCCTCCTCTGGTGGGCAAATTGACCAGACCAGCATTTTCTGAGCTAAACTGACGCACCTCCAACAACAATACATAAAACCTCACATAATTCTGCCCAAAGAAACAATGACAATTCCTCTCAACCAGTGGCATATGGGCTTTTTTAGGTGAGCGCTGACGCCGCCCTATGACAAGCATCGCCCACTTTGTCAAAAGAGGAGCGTAAAATATTTATCTTGTCCGTTCCCAGCGCACCTTTCCAGGGTGCTGTTGGAGAGATGCATCACTTCTGCGCTTCACATTCTGTCCATTTTTTTTTTATACATAAATCATTTAGCAGATATAGCATATGGTAGAAAGAGTGTGTGGCCTTTTCTGTAGCTTACAGACTGGAGATAAAATGGATGACAATGTAATGAGAAACTTTTTACATTATGCAGGTTTCTATGATAAAATAGCTTAACCTAAATGGTGCCCAATCAAAAAGAAAAAGAAATGGTCTGACATTTTTAACAAAACAACAGATCCTAAGAACAGGACAAAGTAAAAAGAACGATATGGAATATGGACAAACAAGCTACTCACAACTGCTGTCCAGGAGTCTCATCCCGTGGGCTAAATATTCATGATCAGTGGTTTCAAGTTTGTATCTGTCATTTTACGAGGTGATCATTTCCCACTGTGTAAAAACATTACAATAGACTCAGGAAAACTCCTCCTGATGAAGTTGGGATGTTCAGAGATTAAATAGCCAAATTGATGAGTCACAGGAATCAGGATTAATAAAGCTAAGGCCTGTTTTACAAACGTTGGGCCTACCACATTGATGTGCATTTATAACAGTCCATTGCGGGCAACATGGTAGGCAATTTATTTATTTTTACCTTTTGTTAAGAACTGACTTCAATAACGGCCTAGGAACAGTGGGTTAACTGCCTTGTTCAGGAGTAGAACGACAGATTTGTACCTTGTCAGCTTGGGGGATTCAATCTTGCAACCTTCCAGTTACTAGTCCAACGCTCTAACCACTAGGCTACCTGCCGCCCCACTAGGCTACCTGCCACCCCATTAGGCTACCTGCCACCCCACTAGGCTACCTGCCACCCCACTACGCTACCTGCCGCCTCACTAGGCTACCTGCCACCCCACTAGGCTACCTGCCACCCCACTAGGCTACCTGCCACCCCACTAGGCTACCTGCCGCCTCACTAGGCTACCTGCCACCCCACTAGGCTACCTGCCACCCCACTAGGCTACCTGCCACTCCACTAGGCTACCTGCCACCCCACTAGGCTACCTGCCACACCACTAGGCTACCTGCCGCCCCACTACGCTACCTGCCACCCCACTAGGCTACCTGCCTCCCCACTAGGCTACCTGCCTCCCCACTAGGCTACCTGCCTCCCCACTAGGCTACCTGCCTCCCCACTAGGCTAACTGCCTCCCCACTAGGCTACCTGCCTCCCCACTAGGCTACCTGCCTCCCCACTAGGCTACCTGCCGCCCCACTACGCTACCTGCCACCCCACTAGGCTACCTGCCACCCCACTAGGCTACCTGCCTCCTCACTACGCTACCTGCCTCCCCACTACGCTACCTGCCTCCCCACTAGGCTACCTGCCTCCCCACTACGCTACCTGCCTCCCCACTACGCTACCTGCCTCCCCACTAGGCTACCTGCCTCCCCACTACGCTACCTGCCTCCCCACTACGCTACCTGCCTCCCCACTACGCTACCTGCCTCCCCACTACGCTACCTGCCACCCCACTAGGCTACGTGCCTCCCCGCTACGCTACCTGCCTCCCCGCTACGCTACCTGCCTCCCCGCTACGCTACCTGCCTCCCCGCTAGGCTACCTGCCGCCCCACTATGCTACCTGCCGCCCCACTAGGCTACCTGCCTCCCCACTAGGCTACCTGCCTCCCCACTAGGCTACCTGCCTCCCCACTAGGCTACCTGCCTCCCCACTAGGCTACCTGCCTCCCCACTAGGCTACCTGCCTCCCCACTAGGCTACCTGCCACCCCACTAGGCTACCTGCCACCCCACTACGCTACCTGCCACCCCACTAGGCTACCTGCCACCCCACTAGGCTACCTGCCACCCCACTAGGCTACCTGCCACCCCGCTAGGCTACCTGCCTCCCCGCTAGGCTACCTGCCTCCCCGCTACGCTACCTGCCTCCCCGCTACGCTACCTGCCTCCCCGCTACGCTACCTGCCTCCCCGCTACGCTACCTGCCTCCTCGCAACGCTACCTGCCTCCTCGCAACGCTACCTGCCTCCCCGCTAGGCTACCTGCCTCCCCGCTAGGCTACCTGCCTCCCCGCTAGGCTACCTGCCACCCCACTACGCTACCTGCCTCCCCACTACGCTACCTGCCTCCCCACTACGCTACCTGCCTCCCCACTAGGCTACCTGCCTCCCCACTACGCTACCTGCCTCCCCACTACGCTACCTGCCTCCCCACTACGCTGCCTGCCTCCCCACTACGCTACCTGCCACCCCACTAGGCTACCTGCCTCCCCACTACGCTACCTGCCTCCCCACTACGCTACCTGCCTCCCCACTACGCTACCTGCCTCCCCACTACGCTACCTGCCTCCCCACTACGCTACCTGCCTCCCCACTACGCTACCTGCCTCCCCACTACGCTACCTGCCTCCCCACTACGCTACCTGCCTCCCCACTACGCTACCTGCCTCCCCACTACGCTACCTGCCTCCCCACTAGGCTACCTGCCTCCCCACTAGGCTACCTGCCGCCCCACTAGGCTACCTGCCGCCCCACTACGCTACCTGCCTCCCCGCTAGTCTACCTGCCACCCCACTACGCTACCTGCCTCCCCGCTAGTCTACCTGCCTCCCCACTAGTCTACCTGCCACCCCACTACGCTACCTGCCTCCCCACTACGCTACCTGCCTCCCCACTACGCTACCTGCCTCCCCACTACGCTACCTGCCTCCCCACTAGGCTACCTGCCGCCCCACTACGCTACCTGCCTCCCCGCTATACCCCAGTCAGCACCGGCCAACGTTGATGTCTTTTGTTTTTGTCCTGTCTGGACCGGCCATCTTTTTTTAAATCGGTGTTTTACAAACGGTAGGCCTGCCACATAGATGGGAATTTATAACATTCCATTTCAGACGGTAGGCCTGCCACATAGATGGGAATTTATAACATTCCATTTCAGACGGTAGGCCTGCCACATAGATGGGAATTTATAACATTCCATTTCAGACGGTAGGCCTGCCACATAGATGGGAATTTATAACATTCCATTTCAGACGACACAGTAGGCCAGAGATAAACAACTCCATTCCACTGGGGACTAATTGGTGTCACACTTTTCCCCCAGCACCAGCTAGCACATCTGACACCAGTAATCAATTAATTATGATATTCAGTTTATAATTCAATTAGTTTCATCAGCTGTGTTGACTAGGGATGGGGGGGGGGGGGGAGTGGTACACAACTCCGGCCCGCGAGGACTGGAGTTTCCCCTGAAGGCCGTACCTCAGAAAATACCGGTTCTGATTCCTTTTGGACATCTTTTTCTGGTCCAGTCCGGACCTTGTTGTCCACATCCACGTTTTTGTTTGGTTCTAGTTCAGACCAAATCTGAACCGATCATAGACGTCTAATGTTTGGTTCAGATTTTGTCCGGTCCTGGACCAGCCTTAATTTGACCCAAACATAATTATATATAATTTCCACTTGTGATTATTCTTCGGAATAATAATACTTTTTTACTGTATAAAAAAAAGCAACGCATTACCACCAATAAATCACTTTTCTTAAAATGTAATGTTAAAAGTAATTAGGAAAGACGTGGATGACGGGCAAACAACTTGAGTCAAGGTGCAACCAAAAAATGTATTTCTCATTGAAAGGAAAAGGCTCAATTATCTTTGTATTATTCAAACAACTATTGAAAAGCTTCTTCAAAAGTAAATAGGTGATTTGAAAATCCTCTGAAAACGATATCAATGTCTGCTCCTGCTCTTCCTCCTCCTGGTTCTCGAGGACGCCAGACTCCCCAACATTACGCACTCAAGCCACATTCAGTACGCACACCTGCCTTTCCCCCGTCACGCACATCAGTGCTCATTGGACTCACGTGTACTCAATTACTTGTGTAATTTTCTTCCCTAAATCTGTTTGTTTCCTAGCTCTGTTCCTTGCTTCGGGATTGTTTGCCATATGTCCTGGTTTACCTGTGTGCTGACGCTGTTCCTGTCGTGTTTTATGTCTGTTCCTGAATAAATGTTTTGACTCCCCGTACCTGCTTCTCCTGTCCGGCGTCGGTCCTTACAATCTATAAATAACACAAAGTGAGTCAAAGCTTTCAGGAATGGGGTCATAATATTTTGTAATTGACACCGTTCAAACTCTAAAGCCAAATTCATATAAAGAAAAAATAATTAATATGCCACATGCTAGAAACAGTCAATTTTTTCACTAAACATCAGATTTTGTAGCCGATTTTTTTGAAGATATTTTATTAATGTTCAGAATTGATCAAAGGGCCAGTGTAAATTAAAAACGGTCTTGATCTGGCCTTCCGGCCGCCAGTTGAATAGCCCTGATGTAGGGTGCCATTTGGGGAACATCCTTTACAAATGTCTAGCCAACTGTAGGTTACTTTAAACCTGACCAACCAGAGGACGACGGGTCTTTAGAGGAACGGACCTGACCAACCAGAGGACGACGGGTCTTTAGAGGAACGAACCTGACCAACCAGAGGACGACGGGTCTTTAGAGGAACGGACCTGACCAACCAGAGGACGACAGGTCTTTAGTGGAACCAACCTGACCAACCAGAGGACGACGGGTTTTTAGTGGAACCAACCTGACCAACCAGAGGACGACGGGTCTTTAGAGGAACGAACGTGACCAACCAGAGGACGACGGGTCTTTAGAGGAACGGACCTGACCAACCAGAGGACGACGGGTCTTTAGAGGAACGAACCTGACCAACCAGAGGACGACGGGTCTTTAGAGGAACGAACCTGACCAACCAGAGGATGACAGGTCTTTAGAGGAACGGACCTGACCAACTAGAGGACGACGGGTCTTTAGAGGAACGAACCTGACCAACCAGAGGACGACGGGTCTTTAGAGGAACGAACCTGACCAACCAGAGGACGACGGGTCTTTAGAGGAACGAACCTGACCAACCAGAGGACGACGGGTCTTTAGAGGAACGGACCTGACCAACCAGAGGACGACGGGTCTTTAGAGGAACGGACCTGACCAACCAGAGGACGACGGGTCTTTAGAGGAACGGACCTGACCAACCAGAGGACGACGGGTCTTTAGAGGAACGGACCTGACCAACCAGAGGACGACGGGTCTTTAGAGGAACGGACCTGACCAACCAGAGGACGACGGGTCTTTAGGGGAACGGACCTGACCAACCAGAGGACGACGGGTCTTTAGAGGAACGAACCTGACCAACCAGAGGACGACGGGTCTTTAGAGGAACGAACCTGACCAACCAGAGGACGACGGGTCTTTAGAGGAACGAACCTGACCAACCAGAGGACGACGGGTCTTTAGAGGAACGGACCTGACCAACCAGAGGACGACGGGTCTTTAGAGGAACGGACCTGACCAACCAGAGGACGACGGGTCTTTAGAGGAACGGACCTGACCAACCAGAGGACGACGGGTCTTTAGAGGAACGAACCTGACCAACCAGAGGACGACGGGGCTTTAGAGGAACGAACCTGACCAACCAGAGGACGACGGGTCTTTAGAGGAACGGACCTGACCAACCAGAGGACGACGGGTCTTTAGAGGAACGGACCTGACCAACCAGAGGACGACGGGTCTTTAGAGGAACGAACCTGACCAACCAGAGGACGACGGGTCTTTAGAGGAACGGACCTGACCAACCAGAGGACGACGGGTCTTTAGAGGAACGAACCTGACCAATCAGAGGACGACGGGTCTTTAGAGGAACCAACCTGACCAACCAGAGGACGACGGGTTTTTAGTGGAACCAACCTGACCAACCAGAGGACGACGGGTCTTTAGAGGAACGAACGTGAACAACCAGAGGACGACGGGTCTTTAGAGGAACGAACCTGACCAACCAGAGGACGACGGGTCTTTAGACGAACGAACCTGACCAACCAGAGGACGACGGGTCGTTAGTGGAACCAACCTGACCAACCAGAGGACGACGGGTCTTTAGAGGAACGAACCTGACCAACCAGAGGACGACGGGTCTTTAGTGGAACCAACCTGACCAACCAGAGGACGACGGGTCTTTAGAGGAACGAACCTGACCAACCAGAGGACGACGGGTCTTTAGAGGAACGAACCTGACCAACCAGAGGACGACAGGTCTTTAGAGGAACGGACCTGACCAACCAGAGGACAACGGGTCTTTAAAGGAACGAACCTGACCAACCAGAGGACGACGGGTCTTTAGAGGAACGAACCTGACCAACTAGAGGACGACAGGTCTTTAGAGGAACGAACCTGACCAACCAGAGGACGACGGGTCTTTAGAGGAACGAACCTGACCAACCAGAGGACGACGGGTCTTTAGAGGAACGAACCTGACCAACCAGAGGACGACAGGTCTTTAGTGGAACCAACCTGACCAACCAGAGGACGACGGGTTTTTAGTGGAACCAACCTGACCAACCAGAGGACGACGGGTCTTTAGAGGAACGAACGTGACCAACCAGAGGACGACGGGTCTTTGGAGGAACGGACCTGACCAACCAGAGGACGACGGGTCTTTAGAGGAACGAACCTGACCAACCAGAGGACGACGGGTCTTTAGAGGAACGAACCTGACCAACCAGAGGATGACAGGTCTTTAGAGGAACGGACCTGACCAACTAGAGGACGACAGGTATTTAGAGGAACGAACCTGACCAACCAGAGGACGACGGGTCTTTAGAGGAACGAACCTGACCAACCAGAGGACGACGGGTCTTTAGAGGAACGAACCTGACCAACCAGAGGACGACGGGTCTTTAGAGGAACGGACCTGACCAACCAGAGGACGACGGGTCTTTAGAGGAACGGACCTGACCAACCAGAGGACGACGGGTCTTTAGAGGAACGGACCTGACCAACCAGAGGACGACGGGTCTTTAGAGGAACGGACCTGACCAACCAGAGGACGACGGGTCTTTAGAGGAACGGACCTGACCAACCAGAGGACGACGGGTCTTTAGGGGAACGGACCTGACCAACCAGAGGACGACGGGTCTTTAGAGGAACGAACCTGACCAACCAGAGGACGACGGGTCTTTAGAGGAACGAACCTGACCAACCAGAGGACGACGGGTCTTTAGAGGAACGAACCTGACCAACCAGAGGACGACGGGTCTTTAGAGGAACGGACCTGACCAACCAGAGGACGACGGGTCTTTAGAGGAACGGACCTGACCAACCAGAGGACGACGGGTCTTTAGAGGAACGGACCTGACCAACCAGAGGACGACGGGTCTTTAGAGGAACGAACCTGACCAACCAGAGGACGACGGGGCTTTAGAGGAACGAACCTGACCAACCAGAGGACGACGGGTCTTTAGAGGAACGGACCTGACCAACCAGAGGACGACGGGTCTTTAGAGGAACGGACCTGACCAACCAGAGGACGACGGGTCTTTAGAGGAACGAACCTGACCAATCAGAGGACGACGGGTCTTTAGAGGAACCAACCTGACCAACCAGAGGACGACGGGTTTTTAGTGGAACCAACCTGACCAACCAGAGGACGACGGGTCTTTAGAGGAACGAACGTGAACAACCAGAGGACGACGGGTCTTTAGAGGAACGAACCTGACCAACCAGAGGACGACGGGTCTTTAGAGGAACGAACCCGACCAACCAGAGGACGACGGGTCTTTAGTGGAACCAACCTGACCAACCAGAGGACGACGGGTCTTTAGAGGAACGAACCTGACCAACCAGAGGACGACGGGTCTTTAGTGGAACCAACCTGACCAACCAGAGGACGACGGGTCTTTAGTGGAACCAACCTGACCAACCAGAGGACGACGGGTCTTTAGAGGAACGAACCTGACCAACCAGAGGACGACGGGTCTTTAGAGGAACGAACCTGACCAACCAGAGGACGACGGGTCTTTAGAGGAACGGACCTGACCAACCAGAGGACGACGGGTCTTTAGAGGAACGGACCTGACCAACCAGAGGACGACGGGTCTTTAGAGGAACGGACCTGACCAACCAGAGGACGACGGGTCTTTAGAGGAACGAACCTGACCAACCAGAGGACGACGGGGCTTTAGAGGAACGAACCTGACCAACCAGAGGACGACGGGTCTTTAGAGGAACGGACCTGACCAACCAGAGGACGACGGGTCTTTAGAGGAACGGACCTGACCAACCAGAGGACGACGGGTCTTTAGAGGAACGAACCTGACCAACCAGAGGACGACGGGTCTTTAGAGGAACGGACCTGACCAACCAGAGGACGACGGGTCTTTAGAGGAACGAACCTGACCAATCAGAGGACGACGGGTCTTTAGAGGAACCAACCTGACCAACCAGAGGACGACGGGTTTTTAGTGGAACCAACCTGACCAACCAGAGGACGACGGGTCTTTAGAGGAACGAACGTGAACAACCAGAGGACGACGGGTCTTTAGAGGAACGAACCTGACCAACCAGAGGACGACGGGTCTTTAGAGGAACGAACCCGACCAACCAGAGGACGACGGGTCTTTAGTGGAACCAACCTGACCAACCAGAGGACGACGGGTCTTTAGAGGAACGAACCTGACCAACCAGAGGACGACGGGTCTTTAGTGGAACCAACCTGACCAACCAGAGGACGACGGGTCTTTAGTGGAACCAACCTGACCAACCAGAGGACGACGGGTCTTTAGAGGAACGAACGTGACCAACCAGAGGACGACGGGTCTTTAGAGGAACGAACCTGACCAACCAGAGGACGACGGGTCTTTAGACGAACGAACCTGACCAACCAGAGGACGACGGGTCGTTAGTGGAACCAACCTGACCAACCAGAGGACGACGGGTCTTTAGAGGAACGAACCTGACCAACCAGAGGACGACGGGTCTTTAGTGGAACCAACCTGACCAACCAGAGGACGACGGGTCTTTAGAGGAACGAACCTGACCAACCAGAGGACGACGGGTCTTTAGAGGAACGGACCTGACCAACCAGAGGACGACGGGTCTTTAGAGGAACGGACCTGACCAACCAGAGGACGACGGGTCTTTAGAGGAACGGACCTGACCAACCAGAGGACGACGGGTCTTTAGAGGAACGGACCTGACCAACCAGAGGACGACGGGTCTTTAGGGGAACGGACCTGACCAACCAGAGGACGACGGGTCTTTAGAGGAACGAACCTGACCAACCAGAGGACGACGGGTCTTTAGAGGAACGAACCTGACCAACCAGAGGACGACGGGTCTTTAGAGGAACGAACCTGACCAACCAGAGGACGACGGGTCTTTAGAGGAACGGACCTGACCAACCAGAGGACGACGGGTCTTTAGAGGAACGGACCTGACCAACGAGAGGACGACGGGTCTTTAGAGGAACGGACCTGACCAACCAGAGGACGACGGGTCTTTAGAGGAACGGACCTGACCAACCAGAGGACGACGGGTCTTTAGAGGAACGGACCTGACCAACCAGAGGACGACGGGTCTTTAGAGGAACGAACCTGACCAATCAGAGGACGACGGGTCTTTAGAGGAACCAACCTGACCAACCAGAGGACGACGGGTTTTTAGTGGAACCAACCTGACCAACCAGAGGACGACGGGTCTTTAGAGGAACGAACGTGAACAACCAGAGGACGACGGGTCTTTAGAGGAACGAACCCGACCAACCAGAGGACGACGGGTCTTTAGAGGAACGAACCCGACCAACCAGAGGACGACGGGTCTTTAGTGGAACCAACCTGACCAACCAGAGGACGACGGGTCTTTAGAGGAACGAACCTGACCAACCAGAGGACGACGGGTCTTTAGTGGAACCAACCTGACCAACCAGAGGACGACGGGTCTTTAGTGGAACCAACCTGACCAACCAGAGGACGACGGGTCTTTAGAGGAACGAACGTGACCAACCAGAGGACGACGGGTCTTTAGAGGAACGAACCTGACCAACCAGAGGACGACGGGTCTTTAGACGAACGAACCTGACCAACCAGAGGACGACGGGTCGTTAGTGGAACCAACCTGACCAACCAGAGGACGACAGGTCTTTAGAGGAACGAACCTGACCAACCAGAGGACGACGGGTCTTTAGTGGAACCAACCTGACCAACCAGAGGACGACGGGTCTTTAGAGGAACGAACCTGACCAACCAGAGGACGACGGGTCTTTAGAGGAACGAACCTGACCAACCAGAGGACGACAGGTCTTTAGAGGAACGGACCTGACCAACCAGAGGACAACGGGTCTTTAAAGGAACGAACCTGACCAACCAGAGGACGACGGGTCTTTAGAGGAACGAACCTGACCAACTAGAGGACGACGGGTCTTTAGAGGAACGAACCTGACCAACCAGAGGACGACGGGTCTTTAGAGGAACGAACCTGACCAACCAGAGGACGACGGGTCTTTAGAGGAACGAACCTGACCAACCAGAGGACGACGGGTCTTTAGAGGAACGGACCTGACCAACCAGAGGACGACAGGTCTTTAGTGGAACCAACCTGACCAACCAGAGGACGACGGGTTTTTAGTGGAACCAACCTGACCAACCAGAGGACGACGGGTCTTTAGAGGAACGAACGTGACCAACCAGAGGACGACGGGTCTTTAGAGGAACGGACCTGACCAACCAGAGGACGACGGGTCTTTAGAGGAACGAACCTGACCAACCAGAGGACGACGGGTCTTTAGAGGAACGAACCTGACCAACCAGAGGACGACAGGTCTTTAGAGGAACGGACCTGACCAACTAGAGGACGACAGGTCTTTAGAGGAACGAACCTGACCAACCAGAGGACGACGGGTCTTTAGAGGAACGAACCTGACCAACCAGAGGACGACGGGTCTTTAGAGGAACGAACCTGACCAACCAGAGGACGACGGGTCTTTAGAGGAAAGGACCTGACCAACCAGAGGACGACGGGTCTTTAGAGGAACGGACCTGACCAACCAGAGGACGACGGGTCTTTAGAGGAACGGACCTGACCAACCAGAGGACGACGGGTCTTTAGAGGAACGGACCTGACCAACCAGAGGACGACGGGTCTTTAGAGGAACGGACCTGACCAACCAGAGGACGACGGGTCTTTAGGGGAACGGACCTGACCAACCAGAGGACGACGGGTCTTTAGAGGAACGAACCTGACCAACCAGAGGACGACGGGTCTTTAGAGGAACGAACCTGACCAACCAGAGGACGACGGGTCTTTAGAGGAACGAACCTGACCAACCAGAGGACGACGGGTCTTTAGAGGAACGGACCTGACCAACCAGAGGACGACGGGTCTTTAGAGGAACGGACCTGACCAACCAGAGGACGACGGGTCTTTAGAGGAACGGACCTGACCAACCAGAGGACGACGGGTCTTTAGAGGAACGAACCTGACCAACCAGAGGACGACGGGGCTTTAGAGGAACGAACCTGACCAACCAGAGGACGACGGGTCTTTAGAGGAACGGACCTGACCAACCAGAGGACGACGGGTCTTTAGAGGAACGGACCTGACCAACCAGAGGACGACGGGTCTTTAGAGGAACGAACCTGACCAACCAGAGGACGACGGGTCTTTAGAGGAACGGACCTGACCAACCAGAGGACGACGGGTCTTTAGAGGAACGAACCTGACCAATCAGAGGACGACGGGTCTTTAGAGGAACCAACCTGACCAACCAGAGGACGACGGGTTTTTAGTGGAACCAACCTGACCAACCAGAGGACGACGGGTCTTTAGAGGAACGAACGTGAACAACCAGAGGACGACGGGTCTTTAGAGGAACGAACCTGACCAACCAGAGGACGACGGGTCTTTAGAGGAACGAACCCGACCAACCAGAGGACGACGGGTCTTTAGTGGAACCAACCTGACCAACCAGAGGACGACGGGTCTTTAGAGGAACGAACCTGACCAACCAGAGGACGACGGGTCTTTAGTGGAACCAACCTGACCAACCAGAGGACGACGGGTCTTTAGTGGAACCAACCTGACCAACCAGAGGACGACGGGTCTTTAGAGGAACGAACCTGACCAACCAGAGGACGACGGGTCTTTAGAGGAACGAACCTGACCAACCAGAGGACGACGGGTCTTTAGAGGAACGGACCTGACCAACCAGAGGACGACGGGTCTTTAGAGGAACGGACCTGACCAACCAGAGGACGACGGGTCTTTAGAGGAACGGACCTGACCAACCAGAGGACGACGGGTCTTTAGAGGAACGAACCTGACCAACCAGAGGACGACGGGGCTTTAGAGGAACGAACCTGACCAACCAGAGGACGACGGGTCTTTAGAGGAACGGACCTGACCAACCAGAGGACGACGGGTCTTTAGAGGAACGGACCTGACCAACCAGAGGACGACGGGTCTTTAGAGGAACGAACCTGACCAACCAGAGGACGACGGGTCTTTAGAGGAACGGACCTGACCAACCAGAGGACGACGGGTCTTTAGAGGAACGAACCTGACCAATCAGAGGACGACGGGTCTTTAGAGGAACCAACCTGACCAACCAGAGGACGACGGGTTTTTAGTGGAACCAACCTGACCAACCAGAGGACGACGGGTCTTTAGAGGAACGAACGTGAACAACCAGAGGACGACGGGTCTTTAGAGGAACGAACCTGACCAACCAGAGGACGACGGGTCTTTAGAGGAACGAACCCGACCAACCAGAGGACGACGGGTCTTTAGTGGAACCAACCTGACCAACCAGAGGACGACGGGTCTTTAGAGGAACGAACCTGACCAACCAGAGGACGACGGGTCTTTAGTGGAACCAACCTGACCAACCAGAGGACGACGGGTCTTTAGTGGAACCAACCTGACCAACCAGAGGACGACGGGTCTTTAGAGGAACGAACGTGACCAACCAGAGGACGACGGGTCTTTAGAGGAACGAACCTGACCAACCAGAGGACGACGGGTCTTTAGACGAACGAACCTGACCAACCAGAGGACGACGGGTCGTTAGTGGAACCAACCTGACCAACCAGAGGACGACGGGTCTTTAGAGGAACGAACCTGACCAACCAGAGGACGACGGGTCTTTAGTGGAACCAACCTGACCAACCAGAGGACGACGGGTCTTTAGAGGAACGAACCTGACCAACCAGAGGACGACGGGTCTTTAGAGGAACGGACCTGACCAACCAGAGGACGACGGGTCTTTAGAGGAACGGACCTGACCAACCAGAGGACGACGGGTCTTTAGAGGAACGGACCTGACCAACCAGAGGACGACGGGTCTTTAGAGGAACGGACCTGACCAACCAGAGGACGACGGGTCTTTAGGGGAACGGACCTGACCAACCAGAGGACGACGGGTCTTTAGAGGAACGAACCTGACCAACCAGAGGACGACGGGTCTTTAGAGGAACGAACCTGACCAACCAGAGGACGACGGGTCTTTAGAGGAACGAACCTGACCAACCAGAGGACGACGGGTCTTTAGAGGAACGGACCTGACCAACCAGAGGACGACGGGTCTTTAGAGGAACGGACCTGACCAACCAGAGGACGACGGGTCTTTAGAGGAACGGACCTGACCAACCAGAGGACGACGGGTCTTTAGAGGAACGGACCTGACCAACCAGAGGACGACGGGTCTTTAGAGGAACGGACCTGACCAACCAGAGGACGACGGGTCTTTAGAGGAACGAACCTGACCAATCAGAGGACGACGGGTCTTTAGAGGAACCAACCTGACCAACCAGAGGACGACGGGTTTTTAGTGGAACCAACCTGACCAACCAGAGGACGACGGGTCTTTAGAGGAACGAACGTGAACAACCAGAGGACGACGGGTCTTTAGAGGAACGAACCTGACCAACCAGAGGACGACGGGTCTTTAGAGGAACGAACCCGACCAACCAGAGGACGACGGGTCTTTAGTGGAACCAACCTGACCAACCAGAGGACGACGGGTCTTTAGAGGAACGAACCTGACCAACCAGAGGACGACGGGTCTTTAGAGGAACGAACCTGACCAACCAGAGGACGACGGGTCTTTAGACGAACGAACCTGACCAACCAGAGGACGACGGGTCGTTAGTG
Organism: Salvelinus fontinalis; assembly: GCF_029448725.1. Lineage (NCBI taxonomy): Eukaryota > Metazoa > Chordata > Actinopteri > Salmoniformes > Salmonidae > Salvelinus > Salvelinus fontinalis. The sequence goes on along the minus strand of NC_074686.1, from coordinate 39,491,913 downwards.
GAACCAACCTGACCAACCAGAGGACGACGGGTCTTTAGAGGAACGAACCTGACCAACCAGAGGACGACGGGTCTTTAGTGGAACCAACCTGACCAACCAGAGGACGACGGGTCTTTAGAGGAACGAACCTGACCAACCAGAGGACGACGGGTCTTTAGAGGAACGAACGTGAACAACCAGAGGACGACGGGTCTTTAGAGGAACGAACCTGACCAACCAGAGGACGACGGGTCTTTAGAGGAACGAACCCGACCAACCAGAGGACGACGGGTCTTTAGTGGAACCAACCTGACCAACCAGAGGACGACGGGTCTTTAGAGGAACGAACGTGACCAACCAGAGGACGACGGGTCTTTAGAGGAACGAACCTGACCAACCAGAGGACGACGGGTCTTTAGACGAACGAACCTGACCAACCAGAGGACGACGGGTCGTTAGTGGAACCAACCTGACCAACCAGAGGACGACGGGTCTTTAGAGGAACGAACCTGACCAACCAGAGGACGACGGGTCTTTAGTGGAACCAACCTGACCAACCAGAGGACGACGGGTCTTTAGAGGAACGAACCTGACCAACCAGAGGACGACAGGTCTTTAGAGGAACGGACCTGACCAACCAGAGGACAACGGGTCTTTAAAGGAACGAACCTGACCAACCAGAGGACGACGGGTCTTTAGAGGAACGAACCTGACCAACTAGAGGACGACAGGTCTTTAGAGGAACGAACCTGACCAACCAGAGGACGACGGGTCTTTAGAGGAACGAACCTGACCAACCAGAGGACGACGGGTCTTTAGAGGAACGAACCTGACCAACCAGAGGACGACGGGTCTTTAGAGGAACGGACCTGACCAACCAGAGGACGACAGGTCTTTAGTGGAACCAACCTGACCAACCAGAGGACGACGGGTTTTTAGTGGAACCAACCTGACCAACCAGAGGACGACGGGTCTTTAGAGGAACGAACGTGACCAACCAGAGGACGACGGGTCTTTAGAGGAACGGACCTGACCAACCAGAGGACGACGGGTCTTTAGAGGAACGAACCTGACCAACCAGAGGACGACGGGTCTTTAGAGGAACGAACCTGACCAACCAGAGGATGACAGGTCTTTAGAGGAACGGACCTGACCAACTAGAGGACGACGGGTCTTTAGAGGAACGAACCTGACCAACCAGAGGACGACGGGTCTTTAGAGGAACGAACCTGACCAACCAGAGGACGACGGGTCTTTAGAGGAACGAACCTGACCAACCAGAGGACGACGGGTCTTTAGAGGAACGGACCTGACCAACCAGAGGACGACGGGTCTTTAGAGGAACGGACCTGACCAACCAGAGGACGACGGGTCTTTAGAGGAACGGACCTGACCAACCAGAGGACGACGGGTCTTTAGAGGAACGGACCTGACCAACCAGAGGACGACGGGTCTTTAGAGGAACGGACCTGACCAACCAGAGGACGACGGGTCTTTAGGGGAACGGACCTGACCAACCAGAGGACGACGGGTCTTTAGAGGAACGAACCTGACCAACCAGAGGACGACGGGTCTTTAGAGGAACGGACCTGACCAACCAGAGGACGACGGGTCTTTAGAGGAACGAACCTGACCAACCAGAGGACGACGGGGCTTTAGAGGAACGAACCTGACCAACCAGAGGACGACGGGTCTTTAGAGGAACGGACCTGACCAACCAGAGGACGACGGGTCTTTAGAGGAACGGACCTGACCAACCAGAGGACGACGGGTCTTTAGAGGAACGAACCTGACCAACCAGAGGACGACGGGTCTTTAGAGGAACGGACCTGACCAACCAGAGGACGACGGGTCTTTAGAGGAACGAACCTGACCAATCAGAGGACGACGGGTTTTTAGTGGAACCAACCTGACCAACCAGAGGACGACGGGTCTTTAGAGGAACGAACGTGAACAACCAGAGGACGACGGGTCTTTAGAGGAACGAACCTGACCAACCAGAGGACGACGGGTCTTTAGAGGAACGAACCCGACCAACCAGAGGACGACGGGTCTTTAGTGGAACCAACCTGACCAACCAGAGGACGACGGGTCTTTAGAGGAACGAACCTGACCAACCAGAGGACGACGGGTCTTTAGTGGAACCAACCTGACCAACCAGAGGACGACGGGTCTTTAGTGGAACCAACCTGACCAACCAGAGGACGACGGGTCTTTAGAGGAACGAACGTGACCAACCAGAGGACGACGGGTCTTTAGAGGAACGAACCTGACCAACCAGAGGACGACGGGTCTTTAGACGAACGAACCTGACCAACCAGAGGACGACGGGTCGTTAGTGGAACCAACCTGACCAACCAGAGGACGACGGGTCTTTAGAGGAACGGACCTGACCAACCAGAGGACGACGGGTCTTTAGAGGAACGGACCTGACCAACCAGAGGACGACGGGTCGTTAGTGGAACCAACCTGACCAACCAGAGGACGACGGGTCTTTAGAGGAACGGACCTGACCAACCAGAGGACGACGGGTCTTTAGAGGAACGGACCTGACCAACCAGAGGACGACGGGTCTTTAGAGGAACGGACCTGACCAACCAGAGGACGACGGGTCTTTAGAGGAACGGACCTGACCAACCAGAGGACGACGGGTCTTTAGGGGAACGGACCTGACCAACCAGAGGACGACGGGTCTTTAGAGGAACGAACCTGACCAACCAGAGGACGACGGGTCTTTAGAGGAACGAACCTGACCAACCAGAGGACGACGGGTCTTTAGAGGAACGAACCTGACCAACCAGAGGACGACGGGTCTTTAGAGGAACGGACCTGACCAACCAGAGGACGACGGGTCTTTAGAGGAACGGACCTGACCAACCAGAGGACGACGGGTCTTTAGAGGAACGGACCTGACCAACCAGAGGACGACGGGTCTTTAGAGGAACGGACCTGACCAACCAGAGGACGACGGGTCTTTAGAGGAACGGACCTGACCAACCAGAGGACGATGGGTCTTTAGAGGAACGGACCTGACCAACCAGAGGACGACGGGTCTTTAGAGGAACGGACCTGACCAACCAGAGGACGACGGGTCTTTAGGGGAACGGACCTGACCAACCAGAGGACGACGGGTCTTTAGAGGAACGAACCTGACCAACCAGAGGACGACGGGTCTTTAGAGGAACGAACCTGACCAACCAGAGGACGACGGGTCTTTAGAGGAACGGACCTGACCAACCAGAGGACGACGGGTCTTTAGAGGAACGGACCTGACCAACCAGAGGACGACGGGTCTTTAGAGGAACGGACCTGACCAACCAGAGGACGACGGGTCTTTAGAGGAACGGACCTGACCAACCAGAGGACGACGGGTCTTTAGAGGAACGAACCTGACCAACCAGAGGACGACGGGGCTTTAGAGGAACGAACCTGACCAACCAGAGGACGACGGGTCTTTAGAGGAACGGACCTGACCAACCAGAGGACGACGGGTCTTTAGAGGAACGGACCTGACCAACCAGAGGACGACGGGTCTTTAGAGGAACGAACCTGACCAACCAGAGGACGACGGGTCTTTAGAGGAACGGACCTGACCAACCAGAGGACGACGGGTCTTTAGAGGAACGAACCTGACCAATCAGAGGACGACGGGTCTTTAGAGGAACCAACCTGACCAACCAGAGGACGACGGGTTTTTAGTGGAACCAACCTGACCAACCAGAGGACGACGGGTCTTTAGAGGAACGAACGTGAACAACCAGAGGACGACGGGTCTTTAGAGGAACGAACCCGACCAACCAGAGGACGACGGGTCTTTAGAGGAACGAACCCGACCAACCAGAGGACGACGGGTCTTTAGTGGAACCAACCTGACCAACCAGAGGACGACGGGTCTTTAGAGGAACGAACCTGACCAACCAGAGGACGACGGGTCTTTAGTGGAACCAACCTGACCAACCAGAGGACGACGGGTCTTTAGTGGAACCAACCTGACCAACCAGAGGACGACGGGTCTTTAGAGGAACGAACGTGACCAACCAGAGGACGACGGGTCTTTAGAGGAACGAACCTGACCAACCAGAGGACGACGGGTCGTTAGTGGAACCAACCTGACCAACCAGAGGACGACGGGTCTTTAGAGGAACGAACCTGACCAACCAGAGGACGACGGGTCTTTAGTGGAACCAACCTGACCAACCAGAGGACGACGGGTCTTTAGAGGAACGAACCTGACCAACCAGAGGACGACGGGTCTTTAGAGGAACGAACCTGACCAACCAGAGGACGACAGGTCTTTAGAGGAACGGACCTGACCAACCAGAGGACAACGGGTCTTTAAAGGAACGAACCTGACCAACCAGAGGACGACGGGTCTTTAGAGGAACGAACCTGACCAACTAGAGGACGACAGGTCTTTAGAGGAACGAACCTGACCAACCAGAGGACGACGGGTCTTTAGAGGAGCGAACCTGACCAACCAGAGGACGACGGGTCTTTAGAGGAACGAACCTGACCAACCAGAGGACGACGGGTCTTTAGAGGAACGGACCTGACCAACCAGAGGACGACGGGTCTTTAGAGGAACGGACCTGACCAACCAGAGGACGACGGGTCTTTAGAGGAACGAACCTGACCAACCAGAGGATGACGGGTCTTTAGAGGAACGGACCTGACCAACTAGAGGACGACGGGTCTTTAGAGGAACGGACCTGACCAACCAGAGGACGACGGGTCTTTAGAGGAACGGACCTGACCAACCAGAGGACGACGGGTCTTTAGAGGAACGGACCTGACCAACCAGAGGACGACGGGTCTTTAGAGGAACGGACCTGACCAACCAGAGGACGACGGGTCTTTAGGGGAACGGACCTGACCAACCAGAGGACGACGGGTCTTTAGGGGAACGGACCTGACCAACCAGAGGACGACGGGTCTTTAGAGGAACGAACCTGACCAACCAGAGGACGACGGGTCTTTAGAGGAACGAACCTGACCAACCAGAGGACGACGGGTCTTTAGAGGAACGAACCTGACCAACCAGAGGACGACGGGTCTTTAGAGGAACGGACCTGACCAACCAGAGGACGACGGGTCTTTAGAGGAACGGACCTGACCAACCAGAGGACGACGGGTCTTTAGAGGAACGGACCTGACCAACCAGAGGACGACGGGTCTTTAGAGGAACGAACCTGACCAACCAGAGGACGACGGGGCTTTAGAGGAACGAACCTGACCAACCAGAGGACGACGGGTCTTTAGAGGAACGGATCTGACCAACCAGAGGACGACGGGTCTTTAGAGGAACGGACCTGACCAACCAGAGGACGACGGGTCTTTAGAGGAACGAACCTGACCAACCAGAGGACGACGGGTCTTTAGAGGAACGGACCTGACCAACCAGAGGACGACGGGTCTTTAGAGGAACGAACCTGACCAATCAGAGGACGACGGGTCTTTAGAGGAACCAACCTGACCAACCAGAGGACGACGGGTTTTTAGTGGAACCAACCTGACCAACCAGAGGACGACGGGTCTTTAGAGGAACGAACGTGAACAACCAGAGGACGACGGGTCTTTAGAGGAACGAACCTGACCAACCAGAGGACGACGGGTCTTTAGAGGAACGAACCCGACCAACCAGAGGACGACGGGTCTTTAGTGGAACCAACCTGACCAACCAGAGGACGACGGGTCTTTAGAGGAACGAACCTGACCAACCAGAGGACGACGGGTCTTTAGTGGAACCAACCTGACCAACCAGAGGACGACGGGTCTTTAGTGGTACCAACCTGACCAACCAGAGGACGACGGGTCTTTAGAGGAACGAACGTGACCAACCAGAGGACGACGGGTCTTTAGAGGAACGAACGTGACCAACCAGAGGACGACGGGTCTTTAGAGGAACGAACCTGACCAACCAGAGGACGACGGGTCTTTAGACGAACGAACCTGACCAACCAGAGGACGACGGGTCGTTAGTGGAACCAACCTGACCAACCAGAGGACGACGGGTCTTTAGAGGAACGAACCTGACCAACCAGAGGACGACGGGTCTTTAGTGGAACCAACCTGACCAACCAGAGGACGACGGGTCTTTAGAGGAACGAACCTGACCAACCAGAGGACGACGGGTCTTTAGAGGAACGAACCTGACCAACCAGAGGACGACAGGTCTTTAGAGGAACGGACCTGACCAACCAGAGGACAACGGGTCTTTAAAGGAACGAACCTGACCAACCAGAGGACGACGGGTCTTTAGAGGAACGAACCTGACCAACTAGAGGACGACAGGTCTTTAGAGGAACGAACCTGACCAACCAGAGGACGACGGGTCTTTAGAGGAACGAACCTGACCAACCAGAGGACGACGGGTCTTTAGAGGAACGAACCTGACCAACCAGAGGACGACGGGTCTTTAGTGGAACCAACCTGACCAACCAGAGGACGACGGGTCTTTAGTGGAACCAACCTGACCAACCAGAGGACGACGGGTCTTTAGAGGAACGAACGTGACCAACCAGAGGACGACGGGTCTTTAGAGGAACGAACCTGACCAACCAGAGGACGACGGGTCTTTAGACGAACGAACCTGACCAACCAGAGGACGACGGGTCGTTAGTGGAACCAACCTGACCAACCAGAGGACGACGGGTCTTTAGAGGAACGAACCTGACCAACCAGAGGACGACGGGTCTTTAGTGGAACCAACCTGACCAACCAGAGGACGACGGGTCTTTAGAGGAACGAACCTGACCAACCAGAGGACGACGGGTCTTTAGAGGAACGAACCTGACCAACCAGAGGACGACAGGTCTTTAGAGGAACGGACCTGACCAACCAGAGGACAACGGGTCTTTAAAGGAACGAACCTGACCAACCAGAGGACGACGGGTCTTTAGAGGAACGAACCTGACCAACTAGAGGACGACAGGTCTTTAGAGGAACGAACCTGACCAACCAGAGGACGACGGGTCTTTAGAGGAACGAACCTGACCAACCAGAGGACGACGGGTCTTTAGAGGAACGAACCTGACCAACCAGAGGACGACGGGTCTTTAGAGGAACGGACCTGACCAACCAGAGGACGACGGGTCTTTAGAGGAACGGACCTGACCAACCAGAGGACGACGGGTCTTTAGAGGAACGAACCTGACCAACCAGAGGACGACGGGTCTTTAGAGGAACGAACCTGACCAACCAGAGGACGACGGGTCTTTAGAGGAACGAACCTGACCAACCAGAGGACGACGGGTCTTTAGAGGAACGAACCTGACCAACCAGAGGACGACGGGTCTTTAGAGGAACGGACCTGACCAACCAGAGGACGACGGGTCTTTAGAGGATCGGACCTGACCAACCAGAGGACGACGGGTCTTTAGAGGAACGAACCTGACCAACCAGAGGACGACGGGTCTTTAGAGGAACGAACCTGACCAACCAGAGGACGACGGGTCTTTAGAGGAACGAACCTGACCAACCAGAGGACGACGGGTCTTTAGAGGAACAAACCTGACCAACCAGAGGACGACGGGTCTTTAGAGGAACGAACCTGACCAACCAGAGGACGACGGGTCTATAGAGGAACGAACCTGACCACCCAGAGGACGACAGGTCTTTAGAGGAACGAACCTGACCAACCAGAGGACGACGGGTCTTTAGAGGAACGGACCTGACCAACCAGAGGACGACGGGTCTTTAGAGGAACGGACCTGACCAACCAGAGGACGACGGGCCTTTAGAGGAACGAACCTGACCAACCAGAGGACGACGGGTCTTTAGAGGAACGAACCTGACCAACCAGAGGACGACGGGTCTTTAGAGGAACGGACCTGACCAACCAGAGGACGACGGGTCTTTAGAGGAACGGACCTGACCAACCAGAGGACGACGGGTCTTTAGAGGAACGAACCTGACCAACCAGAGGACGACGGGTCTTTAGAGGAACGAACCTGACCAACCAGAGGACGACAGGTCTTTAGAGGAACGGACCTGACCAACCAGAGGACGACGGGTCTTTAGAGGAACGGACCTGACCAACCAGAGGACGACGGGTCTTTAGAGGAACGAACCTGACCAACCAGAGGACGACGGGTCTTTAGAGGAACGAACCTGACCAACCAGAGGACGACGGGTCTTTAGAGGAACGAACCTGACCAACCAGAGGACGACGGGTCTTTAGAGGAACGAACGTGACCAACCAGAGGACGACGGGTCTTTAGTGGAACCAACCTGACCAACCAGAGGACGACGGGTCTTTAGAGGAACGAACCTGACCAACCAGAGGACGACGGGTCTTTAGTGGAACCAACCTGACCAACCAGAGGACGACGGGTCTTTAGAGGAACGAACCTGACCAACCAGAGGACGACGGGTCTTTAGAGGAACGAACCTGACCAACCAGAGGACGACAGGTCTTTAGAGGAACGGACCTGACCAACCAGAGGACAATGGGTCTTTAAAGGAACGAGCCTGACCAACCAGAGGACGACGGGTCTTTAGAGGAACGAACCTGACCAACTAGAGGACGACAGGTCTTTAGAGGAACGAACCTGACCAACCAGAGGACGACGGGTCTTTAAAGGAACGAGCCTGACCAACCAGAGGACGACGGGTCTTTAGAGGAACGAACCTGACCAACTAGAGGACGACGGGTCTTTAGAGGAACGAACAAGACCAACCAGAGGACGACAGGTCTTTAGAGGAACGGACCTGACCAACCAGAGGACAATGGGTCTTTAAAGGAACGAGCCTGACCAACCAGAGGACGACGGGTCTTTAGAGGAACGAACCTGACCAACTAGAGGACGACAGGTCTTTAGAGGAACGAACCTGACCAACCAGAGGACGACGGGTCTTTAGAGGAAAGAACCTGACCAACCAGAGGACGACGGGTCTTTAGAGGAACGAACCTGACCAACCAGAGGAGGACGGGTCTTTAGAGGAACGGACCTGACCAACCAGAGGACAATGGGTCTTTAAAGGAACGAGCCTGACCAACCAGAGGACGACGGGTCTTTAGAGGAACGAACCTGACCAACTAGAGGACGACAGGTCTTTAGAGGAACGAACCTGACCAACCAGAGGACGACGGGTCTTTAGAGGAACAAACCTGACCAACCAGAGGACGACGGGTCTTTAGAGGAACGAACGTGACCAACCAGAGGACGACGGGTCTTTAGTGGAACCAACCTGACCAACCAGAGGACGACGGGTCTTTAGAGGAATGAACCTGACCAACCAGAGGACGACGGGTCTTTAGTGGAACCAACCTGACCAACCAGAGGACGACGGGTCTTTAGAGGAACGAACCTGACCAACCAGAGGACGACGGGTCTTTAGAGGAACGAACCTGACCAACCAGAGGACGACAGGTCTTTAGAGGAACGGACCTGACCAACCAGAGGACAATGGGTCTTTAAAGGAACGAGCCTGACCAACCAGAGGACGACGGGTCTTTAGAGGAACGAACCTGACCAACTAGAGGACGACAGGTCTTTAGAGGAACGAACCTGACCAACCAGAGGACGACGGGTCTTTAGAGGAACGAACCTGACCAACCAGAGGACGACGGGGCTTTAGAGGAACGAACCTGACCAACCAGAGGACGACGGGTCTTTAGAGGAACGAACCTGACCAACCAGAGGACGACGGGTCTTTAGAGGAACGGACCTGACCAACCAGAGGACGACGGGTCTTTAGAGGAACGAACCTGACCAATCAGAGGACGACGGGTCTTTAGAGGAACCAACCTGACCATCCAGAGGACGACGGGTCTTTAGAGGAACGGACCTGACCAACCAGAGGACGACGGGTCTTTAGAGGAACGAACCTGACCAACCAGAGGACGACGGGTCTTTAGAGGAATGAACCTGACCAACCAGAGGACGACAGGTCTTTAGAGGAACGAACCTGACCAACCAGAGGACGACGGGTCTTTAGAGGAATGGACCTGACCAACCAGAGGACGACGGGTCTTTAGAGGAACGAACCTGACCAACCAGAGGACGACGGGTCTTTAGAGGAACGAACCTGACCAACCAGAGGACGACGGGTCTTTAGAGGAACGAACCTGACCAACCAGAGGACGACGGGTCTTTAGAGGAACGGACCTGGCCAACCAGAGGACGACGGGTCTTTAGTGGAACCAACCTGACCAACCAGAGGACGACGGGTCTTTAGAGGAACGAACCTGACCAACCAGAGGACGACGGGTCTTTAGTGGAACCAACCTGACCAACCAGAGGACGACGGGTCTTTAGAGGAACGAACCTGACCAACTAGAGGACGACAGGTCTTTAGAGGAACGAACCTGACCAACCAGAGGACGACGGGTCTTTAGAGGAACGAACCTGACCAACCAGAGGACGACGGGTCTTTAGAGGAACGAACCTGACCAACCAGAGGACGACGGGTCTTTAGAGGAACGAACCTGACCAACCAGAGGACGACGGGTCTTTAGAGGAACGAACCTGACCAACCAGAGGACGACGGGTCTTTAGAGGAACGAACCTGACCAACCAGAGGACGACGGGTCTTTAGTGGAACCAACCTGACCAACCAGAGGACGACGGGTCTTTAGAGGAACGAACCTGACCAACCAGAGGACGACGGGTCTTTAGTGGAACCAACCTGACCAACCAGAGGACGACGGGTCTTTAGAGGAACGAATCTGACCAACCAGAGGACGACGGGTCTTTAGAGGAACGAACCTGACCAACCAGAGGACGACAGGTCTTTAGAGGAACGGACCTGACCAACCAGAGGACAATGGGTCTTTAAAGGAACGAGCCTGACCAACCAGAGGACGACGGGTCTTTAGAGGAACGAACCTGACCAACTAGAGGACGACAGGTCTTTAGAGGAACGAACCTGACCAACCAGAGGACGACGGGTCTTTAGAGGAAAGAACCTGACCAACCAGAGGACGACGGGTCTTTAGAGGAACGAACCTGACCAACCAGAGGAGGACGGGTCTTTAGAGGAACGGACCTGACCAACCAGAGGACAATGGGTCTTTAAAGGAACGAGCCTGACCAACCAGAGGACGACGGGTCTTTAGAGGAACGAACCTGACCAACTAGAGGACGACAGGTCTTTAGAGGAACGAACCTGACCAACCAGAGGACGACGGGTCTTTAGAGGAACAAACCTGACCAACCAGAGGACGACGGGTCTTTAGAGGAACGAACGTGACCAACCAGAGGACGACGGGTCTTTAGTGGAACCAACCTGACCAACCAGAGGACGACGGGTCTTTAGAGGAATGAACCTGACCAACCAGAGGACGACGGGTCTTTAGTGGAACCAACCTGACCAACCAGAGGACGACGGGTCTTTAGAGGAACGAACCTGACCAACCAGAGGACGACGGGTCTTTAGAGGAACGAACCTGACCAACCAGAGGACGACAGGTCTTTAGAGGAACGGACCTGACCAACCAGAGGACAATGGGTCTTTAAAGGAACGAGCCTGACCAACCAGAGGACGACGGGTCTTTAGAGGAACGAACCTGACCAACTAGAGGACGACAGGTCTTTAGAGGAACGAACCTGACCAACCAGAGGACGACGGGTCTTTAGAGGAACGAACCTGACCAACCAGAGGACGACGGGGCTTTAGAGGAACGAACCTGACCAACCAGAGGACGACGGGTCTTTAGAGGAACGAACCTGACCAACCAGAGGACGACGGGTCTTTAGAGGAACGGACCTGACCAACCAGAGGACGACGGGTCTTTAGAGGAACGAACCTGACCAATCAGAGGACGACGGGTCTTTAGAGGAACCAACCTGACCAACCAGAGGACGACGGGTCTTTAGAGGAACGGACCTGACCAACCAGAGGACGACGGGTCTTTAGAGGAACGAACCTGACCAACCAGAGGACGACGGGTCTTTAGAGGAATGAACCTGACCAACCAGAGGACGACAGGTCTTTAGAGGAACGAACCTGACCAACCAGAGGACGACGGGTCTTTAGAGGAACGGACCTGACCAACCAGAGGACGACGGGTCTTTAGAGGAACGAACCTGACCAACCAGAGGACGACGGGTCTTTAGAGGAACGAACCTGACCAACCAGAGGACGACGGGTCTTTAGAGGAACGAACCTGACCAACCAGAGGACGACGGGTCTTTAGAGGAACGGACCTGGCCAACCAGAGGACGACGGGTCTTTAGTGGAACCAACCTGACCAACCAGAGGACGACGGGTCTTTAGAGGAACGAACCTGACCAACCAGAGGACGACGGGTCTTTAGTGGAACCAACCTGACCAACCAGAGGACGACGGGTCTTTAGAGGAACGAACCTGACCAACCAGAGGACGACGGGTCTTTAGAGGAACGAACCTGACCAACCAGAGGACGACGGGTCTTTAGAGGAACGGACCTGACCAACCAGAGGACAATGGGTCTTTAAAGGAACGAGCCTGACCAACCAGAGGACGACGGGTCTTTAGAGGAACGAACCTGACCAACTAGAGGACGACAGGTCTTTAGAGGAACGAACCTGACCAACCAGAGGACGACGGGTCTTTAGAGGAACGAACCTGACCAACCAGAGGACGACGGGTCTTTAGAGGAACGAACCTGACCAACCAGAGGACGACGGGTCTTTAGAGGAACGAACCTGACCAACCAGAGGACGACGGGTCTTTAGAGGAACGGACCTGACCAACCAGAGGACGACGGGTCTTTAGAGGAACGAACCTGACCAATCAGAGGACGACGGGTCTTTAGAGGAACCAACCTGACCAATCAGAGGACGACGGGTCTTTAGAGGAACCAACCTGACCAACCAGAGGACGACGGGTTTTTAGTGGAACCAACCTGACCAACCAGAGGACGACGGGTCTTTAGAGGAACGAACGTGACCAACCAGAGGACGACGGGTCTTTAGAGGAACGAACCTGACCAACCAGAGGACGACGGGTCTTTAGAGGAACGAACCCGACCAACCAGAGGACGACGGGTCTTTAGTGGAACCAACCTGACCAACCAGAGGACGACGGGTCTTTAGAGGAACGAACCTGACCAACCAGAGGACGACGGGTCTTTAGTGGAACCAACCTGACCAACCAGAGGACGACGGGTCTTTAGAGGAACGAACGTGACCAACCAGAGGACGACGGGTCTTTAGAGGAACGAACCTGACCAACCAGAGGACGACGGGTCTTTAGAGGAACGAACCTGACCAACCAGAGGACGACGGGTCTTTAGTGGAACCAACCTGACCAACCAGAGGACGACGGGTCTTTAGAGGAACGAACCTGACCAACCAGAGGACGACGGGTCTTTAGAGGAACGAACCTGACCAACCAGAGGACGACGGGTCTTTAGAGGAACGAACCTGACCAACCAGAGGACGACGGGTCTTTAGAGGAACGAACCTGACCAACCAGAGGACGACGGGTCTTTAGAGGAACGAACCTGACCAACCAGAGGACGACGGGTCTTTAGAGGAACGAACCTGACCAACCAGAGGACGACGGGTCTTTAGAGGAACGAACCCGACCAACCAGAGGACGACGGGTCTTTAGTGGAACCAACCTGACCAACCAGAGGACGACGGGTCTTTAGAGGAACGAACCTGACCAACCAGAGGACGACGGGTCTTTAGAGGAACGAACCTGACCAACCAGAGGACGACAGGTCTTTAGAGGAACGGACCTGACCAACCAGAGGACAATGAGTCTTTAAAGGAACGAGCCTGACCAACCAGAGGACGACGGGTCTTTAGAGGAACGAACCTGACCAACTAGAGGACGACAGGTCTTTAGAGGAACGAACCTGACCAACCAGAGGACGACGGGTCTTTAGAGGAACGAACCTGACCAACCAGAGGACGACGGGTCTTTAGAGGAACGAACCTGACCAACCAGAGGACGACGGGTCTTTAGAGGAACGAACCTGACCAACCAGAGGACGACGTGTCTTTAGAGGAACGGACCTGACCAACCAGAGGACGACGGGTCTTTAGAGGAACGAACCTGACCAATCAGAGGACGACGGGTCTTTAGAGGAACCAACCTGTCCAATCAGAGGACGACGGGTCTTTAGAGGAACCAACCTGACCAACCAGAGGACGACGGGTTTTTAGTGGAACCAACCTGACCAACCAGAGGATGACGGGTCTTTAGAGGAACGAACGTGACCAACCAGAGGACGACGGGTCTTTAGAGGAACGAACCTGACCAACCAGAGGACGACGGGTCTTTAGAGGAACGAACCCGACCAACCAGAGGACGACGGGTCTTTAGTGGAACCAACCTGACCAACCAGAGGACGACGGGTCTTTAGAGGAACGAACCTGACCAACCAGAGGACGACGGGTCTTTAGTGGAACCAACCTGACCAACCAGAGGACGACGGGTCTTTAGAGGAACGAACGTGACCAACCAGAGGACGACGGGTCTTTAGAGGAACGAACCTGACCAACCAGAGGACGACGGGTCTTTAGAGGAACGAACCTGACCAACCAGAGGACGACGGGTCTTTAGTGGAACCAACCTGACCAACCAGAGGACGACGGGTCTTTAGAGGAACGAACCTGACCAACCAGAGGATGACGGGTCTTTAGTGGAACCAACCTGACCAACCAGAGGATGACGGGTCTTTAGAGGAACGAACCTGACCAACCAGAGGACGACGGGTCTTTAGAGGAACGAACCTGACCAACCAGAGAACGACAGGTCTTTAGAGGAACGAACCTGACCAACCAGAGGACGACGGGTCTTTAGAGGAACGAACCTGACCAACCAGAGGACGACGGGTCTTTAGAGGAACGGACCTGACCAACCAGAGGACGACGGGTCTTTAGAGGAACGAACCTGACCAATCAGAGGACGACGGGTCTTTAGAGGAACCAACCTGACCAATCAGAGGACGACGGGTCTTTAGAGGAACCAACCTGACCAACCAGAGGACGACGGGTTTTTAGTGGAACCAACCTGACCAACCAGAGGACGACGGGTCTTTAGAGGAACGAACGTGACCAACCAGAGGACGACGGGTCTTTAGAGGAACCAACCTGACCAACCAGAGGACGACGGGTCTTTAGAGAAACGGACCTGACCAACCAGAGGACGACGGGTCTTTAGTGGAACCAACCTGACCAACCAGAGGACGACGGGTCTTTAGAGGAACGAACCTGACCAACCAGAGGACGACGGGTCTTTAGTGGAACCAACCTGACCAACCAGAGGACGACGGGTCTTTAGAGGAACGAACGTGACCAACCAGAGGACGACGGGTCTTTAGAGGAACGAACCTGACCAACCAGAGGACGACGGGTCTTTAGAGGAACGAACCTGACCAACCAGAGGACGACGGGTCTTTAGTGGAACCAACCTGACCAACCAGAGGACGACGGGTCTTTAGAGGAACGAACCTGACCAACCAGAGGACGACGGGTCTTTAGAGGAACGAACCTGACCAACCAGAGGACGACGGGTCTTTAGAGGAACGAACCTGACCAACCAGAGGACGACGGGTATTTAGAGGAACGGACCTGACCAACCAGAGGACGACGGGTCTTTAGTGGAACCAACCTGACCAACCAGAGGACGACGGGTCTTTAGAGGAACGAACCTGACCAACCAGAGGACGACGGGTCTTTAGTGGAACCAACCTGACCAACCAGAGGACGACGGGTCTTTAGAGGAACGAACCTGACCAACCAGAGGACGACGGGTCTTTAGAGGAACGAACCTGACCAACCAGAGTACGACAGGTCTTTAGAGGAACGGACCTGACCAACCAGAGGACAATGGGTCTTTAAAGGAACGAGCCTGACCAACCAGAGGACGACGGGTCTTTAGAGGAACGAACCTGACCAACTAGAGGACGACAGGTCTTTAGAGGAACGAACCTGACCAACCAGAGGACGACGGGTCTTTAGAGGAATGAACCTGACCAACCAGAGGACGACGGGTCTTTAGAGGAACGAACCTGACCAACCAGAGGACGACGGGTCTTTAGAGGAACGGACCTGACCAACCAGAGGACGACGGGTCTTTAGAGGAACGGACCTGACCAACCAGAGGACGACGGGTCTTTAGAGGAACGAACCTGACCAATCAGAGGACGACGGGTCTTTAGAGGAACCAACCTGACCAACCAGAGGACGACGGGTTTTTAGTGGAACCAACCTGACCAACCAGAGGACGACGGGTCTTTAGAGGAACGAACGTGACCAACCAGAGGACGACGGGTCTTTAGAGGAACGAACCCGACCAACCAGAGGACGACGGGTCTTTAGAGGAACGAACCCGACCAACCAGAGGACGACGGGTCTTTAGTGGAACCAACCTGACCAACCAGAGGACGACGGGTCTTTAGAGGAACGAACCTGACCAACCAGAGGACGACGGGTCTTTAGTGGAACCAACCTGACCAACCAGAGGACGACGGGTCTTTAGAGGAACGGACCTGACCAACCAGAGGACGACGGGTCTTTAGAGGAACGAACCTGACCAACCAGAGGACGACGGGTCTTTAGAGGAACGAACCTGACCAACCAGAGGACGACGGGTCTTTAGTGGAACCAACCTGACCAACCAGAGGACGACGGGTCTTTAGAGGAACGAACCTGACCAACCAGAGGACGACGGGTCTTTAGTGGAACCAACCTGACCAACCAGAGGATGACGGGTCTTTAGAGGAACGAACCTGACCAACCAGAGGACGACGGGTCTTTAGAGGAACGAACCTGACCAACCAGAGGACGACAGGTCTTTAGAGGAACGGACCTGACCAACCAGAGGACAACGGGTCTTTAAAGGAACGAACCTGACCAACCAGAGGACGACGGGTCTTTAGAGGAACGAACCTGACCAACTAGAGGACGACAGGTCTTTAGAGGAACGAACCTGACCAACCAGAGGACGACGGGTCTTTATAGGAACGAACCTGACCAACCAGAGGACGACGGGTCTTTAGAGGAACGAACATGACCAACCAGAGGACGACGGGTCTTTAGTGGAACCAACCTGACCAACCAGAGGACGACGGGTCTTTAGAGGAACGAACCTGACCAACCAGAGGACGACGGGTCTTTAGTGGAACCAACCTGACCAACCAGAGGACGACGGGTCTATAGAGGAACGGACCTGACCAACCAGAGGACGACGGGTCTTTAGAGGAACGGACCTGACCAACCAGAGGACGACGGGTCTTTAGAGGAACGGACCTGACCAACCAGAGGACGACGGGTCTTTAGAGGAACGAACCTGACCAACCAGAGGACGACGGGTCTTTAGAGGAACGAACCTGACCAACCAGAGGACGACGGGTCTTTAGAGGAACGAACCTGACCAACCAGAGGACGACGGGTCTTTAGAGGAACGAACCTGACCAACCAGAGGACGACGGGTCTTTAGAGGAACGAACCTGACCAACCAGAGGACGACGGGTCTTTAGAGGAATGAACCTGACCAACCAGAGGACGACAGGTCTTTAGAGGAACGAACCTGACCAACCAGAGGACGACGGGTTTTTAGAGGAACGGACCTGACCAACCAGAGGACGACGGGTCTTTAGAGGAACGGACCTGACCAACCAGAGGACGACGGGTCTTTAGAGGAACGAACCTGACCAACCAGAGGACGACGGGTCTTTAGAGGAACGAACCTGACCAACCAGAGGACGACGGGTCTTTAGAGGAACGGACCTGACCAACCAGAGGACGACGGGTCTTTAGAGGAACGGACCTGACCAACCAGAGGACGACGGGTCTTTAGAGGATCGGACCTGACCAACCAGAGGACGACGGGTCTTTAGAGGAACGAACCTGACCAACCAGAGGACGACGGGTCTTTAGAGGAACGAACCTGACCAACCAGAGGACGACGGGTCTTTAGAGGAACGAACCTGACCAACCAGAGGACGACGGGTCTTTAGAGGAACGAACCTGACCAACCAGAGGACGACGGGTCTTTAGAGGAACGAACCTGACCAACCAGAGGACGACGGGTCTTTAGAGGAATGAACCTGACCAACCAGAGGACGACAGGTCTTTAGAGGAACGAACCTGACCAACCAGAGGACGACGGGTTTTTAGAGGAACGGACCTGACCAACCAGAGGACGACGGGTCTTTAGAGGAACGGACCTGACCAACCAGAGGACGACGGGTCTTTAGAGGAACGAACCTGACCAACCAGAGGACGACGGGTCTTTAGAGGAACGAACCTGACCAACCAGAGGACGACGGGTCTTTAGAGGAACGGACCTGACCAACCAGAGGACGACGGGTCTTTAGAGGAACGGACCTGACCAACCAGAGGACGACGGGTCTTTAGAGGAACGAACCTGACCAACCAGAGGACGACGGGTCTTTAGAGGAACGAACCTGACCAACCAGAGGACGACAGGTCTTTAGAGGAACGGACCTGACCAACCAGAGGACGACGGGTCTTTAGAGGAACGGACCTGACCAACCAGAGGACGACGGGTCTTTAGAGGAATGAACCTGACCAACCAGAGGACGACGGGTCTTTAGAGGAACGAACCTGACCAACCAGAGGACGACGGGTCTTTAGAGGAACGAACCTGACCAACCAGAGGACGACGGGTCTTTAGAGGAACGAACGTGACCAACCAGAGGACGACGGGTCTTTAGTGGAACCAACCTGACCAACCAGAGGACGACGGGTCTTTAGAGGAACGAACCTGACCAACCAGAGGACGACGGGTCTTTAGTGGAACCAACCTGACCAACCAGAGGACGACGGGTCTTTAGAGGAACGAATCTGACCAACCAGAGGACGACGGGTCTTTAGAGGAACGAACCTGACCAACCAGAGGACGACAGGTCTTTAGAGGAACGGACCTGACCAACCAGAGGACAATGGGTCTTTAAAGGAACGAGCCTGACCAACCAGAGGACGACGGGTCTTTAGAGGAACGAACCTGACCAACTAGAGGACGACAGGTCTTTAGAGGAACGAACCTGACCAACCAGAGGACGACGGGTCTTTAGAGGAACGAACCTGACCAACCAGAGGACGACGGGTCTTTAGAGGAACGGACCTGACCAACCAGAGGACGACGGGTCTTTAGAGGAACGGACCTGACCAACCAGAGGACAATGGGTCTTTAAAGGAACGAGCCTGACCAACCAGAGGACGACGGGTCTTTAGAGGAACGAACCTGACCAACTAGAGGACGACAGGTCTTTAGAGGAACGAACCTGACCAACCAGAGGACGACGGGTCTTTAGAGGAACGAACCTGACCAACCAGAGGACGACGGGTCTTTAGAGGAACGAACGTGACCAACCAGAGGACGACGGGTCTTTAGTGGAACCAACCTGACCAACCAGAGGACGACGGGTCTTTAGAGGAATGAACCTGACCAACCAGAGGACGACGGGTCATTAGTGGAACCAACCTGACCAACCAGAGGACGACGGGTCTTTAGAGGAACGAACCTGACCAACCAGAGGACGACAGGTCTTTAGAGGAACGGACCTGACCAACCAGAGGACAATGGGTCTTTAAAGGAACGAGCCTGACCAACCAGAGGACGACGGGTCTTTAGAGGAACGAACCTGACCAACTAGAGGACGACAGGTCTTTAGAGGAACGAACCTGACCAACCAGAGGACGACGGGTCTTTAGAGGAACGAACCTGACCAACCAGAGGACGACGGGGCTTTAGAGGAACGAACCTGACCAACCAGAGGACGACGGGTCTTTAGAGGAACGAACCTGACCAACCAGAGGACGACGGGTCTTTAGAGGAACGGACCTGACCAACCAGAGGACGACGGGTCTTTAGAGGAACGAACCTGACCAATCAGAGGACGACGGGTCTTTAGAGGAACCAACCTGACCAACCAGAGGACGACGGGTCTTTAGAGGAACGGACCTGACCAACCAGAGGACGACGGGTCTTTAGAGGAACTAACCTGACCAACCAGAGGACGACGGGTCTTTAGAGGAATGAACCTGACCAACCAGAGGACATCAGGTCTTTAGAGGAACGAACCTGACCAACCAGAGGACGACGGGTCTTTAGAGGAACGGACCTGACCAACCAGAGGACGACGGGTCTTTAGAGGAACGAACCTGACCAACCAGAGGACGACGGGTCTTTAGAGGAACGAACCTGACCAACCAGAGGACGACGGGTCTTTAGAGGAACGAACCTGACCAACCAGAGGACGACGGGTCTTTAGAGGAACGGACCTGACCAACCAGAGGACGACGGGTCTTTAGTGGAACCAACCTGACCAACCAGAGGACGACGGGTCTTTAGAGGAACGAACCTGACCAACCAGAGGACGACGGGTCTTTAGTGGAACCAACCTGACCAACCAGAAGACGACGGGTCTTTAGAGGAACGAACCTGACCAACCAGAGGACGACGGGTCTTTAGAGGAACGAACCTGACCAACCAGAGGACGACGGGTCTTTAGAGGAACCAACCTGACCAACCAGAGGACGACGGGTCTTTAGAGGAACGGACCTGACCAACCAGAGGACGACAGGTCTTTAGAGGAACGGACCTGACCAACCAGAGGACAATGGGTCTTTAAAGGAACGAGCCTGACCAACCAGAGGACGACGGGTCTTTAGAGGAACGAACCTGACCAACTAGAGGACGACAGGTCTTTAGAGGAACGAACCTGACCAACCAGAGGACGACGGGTCTTTAGAGGAACGAACCTGACCAACCAGAGGACGACGGGTCTTTAGAGGAACGGACCTGACCAACCAGAGGACGACGGGTCTTTAGAGGAACGGACCTGACCAACCAGAGGACAATGGGTCTTTAAAGGAACGAGCCTGACCAACCAGAGGACGACGGGTCTTTAGAGGAACGAACCTGACCAACTAGAGGACGACAGGTCTTTAGAGGAACGAACCTGACCAACCAGAGGACGACGGGTCTTTAGAGGAACGAACCTGACCAACCAGAGGACGACGGGTCTTTAGAGGAACGAACGTGACCAACCAGAGGACGACGGGTCTTTAGTGGAACCAACCTGACCAACCAGAGGACGACGGGTCTTTAGAGGAATGAACCTGACCAACCAGAGGACGACGGGTCATTAGTGGAACCAACCTGACCAACCAGAGGACGACGGGTCTTTAGAGGAACGAACCTGACCAACCAGAGGACGACAGGTCTTTAGAGGAACGGACCTGACCAACCAGAGGACAATGGGTCTTTAAAGGAACGAGCCTGACCAACCAGAGGACGACGGGTCTTTAGAGGAACGAACCTGACCAACTAGAGGACGACAGGTCTTTAGAGGAACGAACCTGACCAACCAGAGGACGACGGGTCTTTAGAGGAACGAACCTGACCAACCAGAGGACGACGGGGCTTTAGAGGAACGAACCTGACCAACCAGAGGACGACGGGTCTTTAGAGGAACGAACCTGACCAACCAGAGGACGACGGGTCTTTAGAGGAACGGACCTGACCAACCAGAGGACGACGGGTCTTTAGAGGAACGAACCTGACCAATCAGAGGACGACGGGTCTTTAGAGGAACCAACCTGACCAACCAGAGGACGACGGGTCTTTAGAGGAACGGACCTGACCAACCAGAGGACGACGGGTCTTTAGAGGAACTAACCTGACCAACCAGAGGACGACGGGTCTTTAGAGGAATGAACCTGACCAACCAGAGGACATCAGGTCTTTAGAGGAACGAACCTGACCAACCAGAGGACGACGGGTCTTTAGAGGAACGGACCTGACCAACCAGAGGACGACGGGTCTTTAGAGGAACGAACCTGACCAACCAGAGGACGACGGGTCTTTAGAGGAACGAACCTGACCAACCAGAGGACGACGGGTCTTTAGAGGAACGAACCTGACCAACCAGAGGACGACGGGTCTTTAGAGGAACGGACCTGACCAACCAGAGGACGACGGGTCTTTAGTGGAACCAACCTGACCAACCAGAGGACGACGGGTCTTTAGAGGAACGAACCTGACCAACCAGAGGACGACGGGTCTTTAGTGGAACCAACCTGACCAACCAGAAGACGACGGGTCTTTAGAGGAACGAACCTGACCAACCAGAGGACGACGGGTCTTTAGAGGAACGAACCTGACCAACCAGAGGACGACGGGTCTTTAGAGGAACCAACCTGACCAACCAGAGGACGACGGGTCTTTAGAGGAACGGACCTGACCAACCAGAGGACGACGGGTCTTTAGAGGAACTAACCTGACCAACCAGAGGACGACGGGTCTTTAGAGGAATGAACCTGACCAACCAGAGGACATCAGGTCTTTAGAGGAACGAACCTGACCAACCAGAGGACGACGGGTCTTTAGAGGAACGGACCTGACCAACCAGAGGACGACGGGTCTTTAGAGGAACGAACCTGACCAACCAGAGGACGACGGGTCTTTAGAGGAACGAACCTGACCAACCAGAGGACGACGGGTCTTTAGAGGAACGAACCTGACCAACCAGAGGACGACGGGTCTTTAGAGGAACGGACCTGACCAACCAGAGGACGACGGGTCTTTAGTGGAACCAACCTGACCAACCAGAGGACGACGGGTCTTTAGAGGAACGAACCTGACCAACCAGAGGACGACGGGTCTTTAGTGGAACCAACCTGACCAACCAGAAGACGACGGGTCTTTAGAGGAACGAACCTGACCAACCAGAGGACGACGGGTCTTTAGAGGAACGAACCTGACCAACCAGAGGACGACGGGTCTTTAGAGGAACGAACCTGACCAACCAGAGGACGACGGGTCTTTAGAGGAATGAACCTGACCAACCAGAGGACGACAGGTCTTTAGAGGAACGAACCTGACCAACCAGAGGACGACGGGTTTTTAGAGGAACGGACCTGACCAACCAGAGGACGACGGGTCTTTAGAGGAACGGACCTGACCAACCAGAGGACGACGGGTCTTTAGAGGAACGAACCTGACCAACCAGAGGACGACGGGTCTTTAGAGGAACGAACCTGACCAACCAGAGGACGACGGGTCTTTAGAGGAACGGACCTGACCAACCAGAGGACGACGGGTCTTTAGAGGAACGGACCTGACCAACCAGAGGACGACGGGTCTTTAGAGGAACGAACCTGACCAACCAGAGGACGACGGGTCTTTAGAGGAACGAACCTGACCAACCAGAGGACGACAGGTCTTTAGAGGAACGGACCTGACCAACCAGAGGACGACGGGTCTTTAGAGGAACGGACCTGACCAACCAGAGGACGACGGGTCTTTAGAGGAATGAACCTGACCAACCAGAGGACGACGGGTCTTTAGAGGAACGAACCTGACCAACCAGAGGACGACGGGTCTTTAGAGGAACGAACCTGACCAACCAGAGGACGACGGGTCTTTAGAGGAACGAACGTGACCAACCAGAGGACGACGGGTCTTTAGTGGAACCAACCTGACCAACCAGAGGACGACGGGTCTTTAGAGGAACGAACCTGACCAACCAGAGGACGACGGGTCTTTAGTGGAACCAACCTGACCAACCAGAGGACGACGGGTCTTTAGAGGAACGAATCTGACCAACCAGAGGACGACGGGTCTTTAGAGGAACGAACCTGACCAACCAGAGGACGACAGGTCTTTAGAGGAACGGACCTGACCAACCAGAGGACAATGGGTCTTTAAAGGAACGAGCCTGACCAACCAGAGGACGACGGGTCTTTAGAGGAACGAACCTGACCAACTAGAGGACGACAGGTCTTTAGAGGAACGAACCTGACCAACCAGAGGACGACGGGTCTTTAGAGGAACGAACCTGACCAACCAGAGGACGACGGGTCTTTAGAGGAACGAACCTGACCAACCAGAGGACGACGGGTCTTTAGAGGAACGAACCTGACCAACCAGAGGACGACGGGTCTTTAGAGGAACCAACCTGACCAACCAGAGGACGACGGGTCTTTAGAGGAACGGACCTGACCAACCAGAGGACGACGGGTCTTTAGAGGAACTAACCTGACCAACCAGAGGACGACGGGTCTTTAGAGGAATGAACCTGACCAACCAGAGGACATCAGGTCTTTAGAGGAACGAACCTGACCAACCAGAGGACGACGGGTCTTTAGAGGAACGGACCTGACCAACCAGAGGACGACGGGTCTTTAGAGGAACGAACCTGACCAACCAGAGGACGACGGGTCTTTAGAGGAACGAACCTGACCAACCAGAGGACGACGGGTCTTTAGAGGAACGAACCTGACCAACCAGAGGACGACGGGTCTTTAGAGGAACGGACCTGACCAACCAGAGGACGACGGGTCTTTAGTGGAACCAACCTGACCAACCAGAGGACGACGGGTCTTTAGAGGAACGAACCTGACCAACCAGAGGACGACGGGTCTTTAGTGGAACCAACCTGACCAACCAGAAGACGACGGGTCTTTAGAGGAACGAACCTGACCAACCAGAGGACGACGGGTCTTTAGAGGAACGAACCTGACCAACCAGAGGACGACGGGTCTTTAGAGGAACGAACCTGACCAACCAGAGGACGACGGGTCTTTAGAGGAATGAACCTGACCAACCAGAGGACGACGGGTCTTTAGAGGAACGAACCTGACCAACCAGAGGACGACGGGTTTTTAGAGGAACGGACCTGACCAACCAGAGGACGACGGGTCTTTAGAGGAACGGACCTGACCAACCAGAGGACGACGGGTCTTTAGAGGAACGAACCTGACCAACCAGAGGACGACGGGTCTTTAGAGGAACGAACCTGACCAACCAGAGGACGACGGGTCTTTAGAGGAACGGACCTGACCAACCAGAGGACGACGGGTCTTTAGAGGAACGGACCTGACCAACCAGAGGACGACGGGTCTTTAGAGGAACGAACCTGACCAACCAGAGGACGACGGGTCTTTAGAGGAACGAACCTGACCAACCAGAGGACGACAGGTCTTTAGAGGAACGGACCTGACCAACCAGAGGACGACGGGTCTTTAGAGGAACGGACCTGACCAACCAGAGGACGACGGGTCTTTAGAGGAATGAACCTGACCAACCAAAGGACGACGGGTCTTTAGAGGAACGAACCTGACCAACCAGAGGACGACGGGTCTTTAGAGGAACGAACCTGACCAACCAGAGGACGACGGGTCTTTAGAGGAACGAACGTGACCAACCAGAGGACGACGGGTCTTTAGTGGAACCAACCTGACCAACCAGAGGACGACGGGTCTTTAGAGGAACGAACCTGACCAACCAGAGGACGACGGGTCTTTAGTGGAACCAACCTGACCAACCAGAGGACGACGGGTCTTTAGAGGAACGAATCTGACCAACCAGAGGACGACGGGTCTTTAGAGGAACGAACCTGACCAACCAGAGGACGACAGGTCTTTAGAGGAACGGACCTGACCAACCAGAGGACAATGGGTCTTTAAAGGAACGAGCCTGACCAACCAGAGGACGACGGGTCTTTAGAGGAACGAACCTGACCAACTAGAGGACGACAGGTCTTTAGAGGAACGAACCTGACCAACCAGAGGACGACGGGTCTTTAGAGGAACGAACCTGACCAACCAGAGGACGACGGGTCTTTAGAGGAACGAACCTGACCAACCAGAGGACGACGGGTCTTTAGAGGAACGGACCTGACCAACCAGAGGACAATGGGTCTTTAAAGGAACGAGCCTGACCAACCAGAGGACGACGGGTCTTTAGAGGAACGAACCTGACCAACTAGAGGACGACAGGTCTTTAGAGGAACGAACCTGACCAACCAGAGGACGACGGGTCTTTAGAGGAACGAACCTGACCAACCAGAGGACGACGGGTCTTTAGAGGAACGAACGTGACCAACCAGAGGACGACGGGTCTTTAGTGGAACCAACCTGACCAACCAGAGGACGACGGGTCTTTAGAGGAATGAACCTGACCAACCAGAGGACGACGGGTCATTAGTGGAACCAACCTGACCAACCAGAGGACGACGGGTCTTTAGAGGAACGAACCTGACCAACCAGAGGACGACAGGTCTTTAGAGGAACGGACCTGACCAACCAGAGGACAATGGGTCTTTAAAGGAACGAGCCTGACCAACCAGAGGACGACGGGTCTTTAGAGGAACGAACCTGACCAACTAGAGGACGACAGGTCTTTAGAGGAACGAACCTGACCAACCAGAGGACGACGGGTCTTTAGAGGAACGAACCTGACCAACCAGAGGACGACGGGGCTTTAGAGGAACGAACCTGACCAACCAGAGGACGACGGGTCTTTAGAGGAACGAACCTGACCAACCAGAGGACGACGGGTCTTTAGAGGAACGGACCTGACCAACCAGAGGACGACGGGTCTTTAGAGGAACGAACCTGACCAATCAGAGGACGACGGGTCTTTAGAGGAACCAACCTGACCAACCAGAGGACGACGGGTCTTTAGAGGAACGGACCTGACCAACCAGAGGACGACGGGTCTTTAGAGGAACTAACCTGACCAACCAGAGGACGACGGGTCTTTAGAGGAATGAACCTGACCAACCAGAGGACATCAGGTCTTTAGAGGAACGAACCTGACCAACCAGAGGACGACGGGTCTTTAGAGGAACGGACCTGACCAACCAGAGGACGACGGGTCATTAGAGGAACGAACCTGACCAACCAGAGGACGACGGGTCTTTAGAGGAACGAACCTGACCAACCAGAGGACGACGGGTCTTTAGAGGAACGAACCTGACCAACCAGAGGACGACGGGTCTTTAGAGGAACGGACCTGACCAACCAGAGGACGACGGGTCTTTAGTGGAACCAACCTGACCAACCAGAGGACGACGGGTCTTTAGAGGAACGAACCTGACCAACCAGAGGACGACGGGTCTTTAGTGGAACCAACCTGACCAACCAGAAGACGACGGGTCTTTAGAGGAACGAACCTGACCAACCAGAGGACGACGGGTCTTTAGAGGAACGAACCTGACCAACCAGAGGACGACGGGTCTTTAGAGGAACGGACCTGACCAACCAGAGGACAATGGGTCTTTAAAGGAACGAGCCTGACCAACCAGAGGACGACGGGTCTTTAGAGGAACGAACCTGACCAACTAGAGGACGACAGGTCTTTAGAGGAACGAACCTGACCAACCAGAGGACGACGGGTCTTTAGAGGAACGAACCTGACCAACCAGAGGACGACGGGTCTTTAGAGGAACGAACCTGACCAACCAGAGGACGACGGGTCTTTAGAGGAACGAACCTGACCAACCAGAGGACGACGCGTCTTTAGAGGAACGGACCTGACCAACCAGAGGACGACGGGTCTTTAGAGGAACGAACCTGACCAATCAGAGGACGACGGGTCTTTAGAGGAACCAACCTGACCAATCAGAGGACGAGGGGTCTTTAGAGGAACCAACCTGACCAACCAGAGGACGACGGGTTTTTAGTGGAACCAACCTGACCAACCAGAGGACGACGGGTCTTTAGAGGAACGAACGTGACCAACCAGAGGACGACGGGTCTTTAGAGGAACGAACCTGACCAACCAGAGGACGACGGGTCTTTAGAGGAACGAACCCGACCAACCAGAGGACGACGGGGCTTTAGAGGAACGAACCTGACCAACCAGAGGACGACGGGTCTTTAGAGGAACGAACCTGACCAACCAGAGGACGACGGGTCTTTAGAGGAACGGACCTGACCAACCAGAGGACGACGGGTCTTTAGAGGAACGAACCTGACCAATCAGAGGACGACGGGTCTTTAGAGGAACCAACCTGACCAACCAGAGGACGACGGGTCTTTAGAGGAACGGACCTGACCAACCAGAGGACGACGGGTCTTTAGAGGAACTAACCTGACCAACCAGAGGACGACGGGTCTTTAGAGGAATGAACCTGACCAACCAGAGGACATCAGGTCTTTAGAGGAACGAACCTGACCAACCAGAGGACGACGGGTCTTTAGAGGAACGGACCTGACCAACCAGAGGACGACGGGTCTTTAGAGGAACGAACCTGACCAACCAGAGGACGACGGGTCTTTAGAGGAACGAACCTGACCAACCAGAGGACGACGGGTCTTTAGAGGAACGAACCTGACCAACCAGAGGACGACGGGTCTTTAGAGGAACGGACCTGACCAACCAGAGGACGACGGGTCTTTAGTGGAACCAACCTGACCAACCAGAGGACGACGGGTCTTTAGAGGAACGAACCTGACCAACCAGAGGACGACGGGTCTTTAGTGGAACCAACCTGACCAACCAGAAGACGACGGGTCTTTAGAGGAACGAACCTGACCAACCAGAGGACGACGGGTCTTTAGAGGAACGAACCTGACCAACCAGAGGACGACGGGTCTTTAGAGGAACGGACCTGACCAACCAGAGGACAATGGGTCTTTAAAGGAACGAGCCTGACCAACCAGAGGACGACGGGTCTTTAGAGGAACGAACCTGACCAACTAGAGGACGACAGGTCTTTAGAGGAACGAACCTGACCAACCAGAGGACGACGGGTCTTTAGAGGAACGAACCTGACCAACCAGAGGACGACGGGTCTTTAGAGGAACGAACCTGACCAACCAGAGGACGACGGGTCTTTAGAGGAACGAACCTGACCAACCAGAGGACGACGCGTCTTTAGAGGAACGGACCTGACCAACCAGAGGACGACGGGTCTTTAGAGGAACGAACCTGACCAATCAGAGGACGACGGGTCTTTAGAGGAACCAACCTGACCAATCAGAGGACGAGGGGTCTTTAGAGGAACCAACCTGACCAACCAGAGGACGACGGGTTTTTAGTGGAACCAACCTGACCAACCAGAGGACGACGGGTCTTTAGAGGAACGAACGTGACCAACCAGAGGACGACGGGTCTTTAGAGGAACGAACCTGACCAACCAGAGGACGACGGGTCTTTAGAGGAACGAACCCGACCAACCAGAGGACGACGGGTCTTTAGTGGAACCAACCTGACCAACCAGAGGACGACGGGTCTTTAGAGGAACGAACCTGACCAACCAGAGGACGACGGGTCTTTAGTGGAACCAACCTGACCAACCAGAGGACGACGGGTCTTTAGAGGAACGAACGTGACCAACCAGAGGACGACGGGTCTTTAGAGGAACGAACCTGACCAACCAGAGGACGACGGGTCTTTAGAGGAACGAACCTGACCAACCAGAGGACGACGGGTCTTTAGTGGAACCAACCTGACCAACCAGAGGACGACGGGTCTTTAGAGGAACGAACCTGACCAACCAGAGGACGACGGGTCTTTAGAGGAACGAACCTGACCAACCAGAGGACGACGGGTCTTTAGTGGAACCAACCTGACCAACCAGAGGACGACGGGTCTTTAGAGGAACGAACCTGACCAACCAGAGGACGACGGGTCTTTAGAGGAACGAACGTGACCAACCAGAGGACGACGGGTCTTTAGTGGAACCAACCTGACCAACCAGAGGACGACGGGTCTTTAGAGGAATGAACCTGACCAACCAGAGGACGACGGGTCATTAGTGGAACCAACCTGACCAACCAGAGGACGACGGGTCTTTAGAGGAACGAACCTGACCAACCAGAGGACGACGGGTCTTTAGAGGAACGAACCTGACCAACCAGAGGACGACAGGTCTTTAGAGGAACGGACCTGACCAACCAGAGGACAATGGGTCTTTAAAGGAACGAGCCTGACCAACCAGAGGACGACGGGTCTTTAGAGGAACGAACCTGACCAACTAGAGGACGACAGGTCTTTAGAGGAACGAACCTGACCAACCAGAGGACGACGGGTCTTTAGAGGAACGAACCTGACCAACCAGAGGACGACGGGGCTTTAGAGGAACGAACCTGACCAACCAGAGGACGACGGGTCTTTAGAGGAACGAACCTGACCAACCAGAGGACGACGGGTCTTTAGAGGAACGGACCTGACCAACCAGAGGACGACGGGTCTTTAGAGGAACGAACCTGACCAATCAGAGGACGACGGGTCTTTAGAGGAACCAACCTGACCAACCAGAGGACGACGGGTCTTTAGAGGAACGGACCTGACCAACCAGAGGACGACGGGTCTTTAGAGGAACGAACCTGACCAACCAGAGGACGACGGGTCTTTAGAGGAATGAACCTGACCAACCAGAGGACGACAGGTCTTTAGAGGAACGAACCTGACCAACCAGAGGACGACGGGTCTTTAGAGGAACGGACCTGACCAACCAGAGGACGACGGGTCTTTAGAGGAACGAACCTGACCAACCAGAGGACGACGGGTCTTTAGAGGAACGAACCTGACCAACCAGAGGACGACGGGTCTTTAGAGGAACGAACCTGACCAACCAGAGGACGACGGGTCTTTAGAGGAACGGACCTGACCAACCAGAGGACGACGGGTCTTTAGTGGAACCAACCTGACCAACCAGAGGACGACGGGTCTTTAGAGGAACGAACCTGACCAACCAGAGGACGACGGGTCTTTAGTGGAACCAACCTGACCAACCAGAAGACGACGGGTCTTTAGAGGAACGAACCTGACCAACCAGAGGACGACGGGTCTTTAGAGGAACGAACCTGACCAACCAGAGGACGACAGGTCTTTAGAGGAACGGACCTGACCAACCAGAGGACAATGGGTCTTTAAAGGAACGAGCCTGACCAACCAGAGGACGACGGGTCTTTAGAGGAACGAACCTGACCAACCAGAGGACGACGGGTCTTTAGAGGAACGAACCTGACCAACTAGAGGACGACAGGTCTTTAGAGGAACGAACCTGACCAACCAGAGGACGACGGGTCTTTAGAGGAACGAACCTGACCAACCAGAGGACGACGGGTCTTTAGAGGAACGAACCTGACCAACCAGAGGACGACGGGTCTTTAGAGGAACGAACCTGACCAACCAGAGGACGACGCGTCTTTAGAGGAACGGACCTGACCAACCAGAGGACGACGGGTCTTTAGAGGAACGAACCTGACCAATCAGAGGACGACGGGTCTTTAGAGGAACCAACCTGACCAATCAGAGGACGAGGGGTCTTTAGAGGAACCAACCTGACCAACCAGAGGACGACGGGTTTTTAGTGGAACCAACCTGACCAACCAGAGGACGACGGGTCTTTAGAGGAAC
Source organism: Salvelinus fontinalis (assembly GCF_029448725.1). NCBI lineage: Eukaryota > Metazoa > Chordata > Actinopteri > Salmoniformes > Salmonidae > Salvelinus > Salvelinus fontinalis. The sequence goes on along the minus strand of NC_074686.1, from coordinate 39,460,869 downwards.
GAACGTGACCAACCAGAGGACGACGGGTCTTTAGAGGAACGAACCTGACCAACCAGAGGACGACGGGTCTTTAGAGGAACGAACCCGACCAACCAGAGGACGACGGGTCTTTAGTGGAACCAACCTGACCAACCAGAGGACGACGGGTCTTTAGAGGAACGAACCTGACCAACCAGAGGACGACGGGTCTTTAGTGGAACCAACCTGACCAACCAGAGGACGACGGGTCTTTAGAGGAACGAACGTGACCAACCAGAGGACGACGGGTCTTTAGAGGAACGAACCTGACCAACCAGAGGACGACGGGTCTTTAGAGGAACGAACCTGACCAACCAGAGGACGACGGGTCTTTAGTGGAACCAACCTGACCAACCAGAGGACGACGGGTCTTTAGAGGAACGAACCTGACCAACCAGAGGACGACGGGTCTTTAGAGGAACGAACCTGACCAACCAGAGGACGACGGGTCTTTAGTGGAACCAACCTGACCAACCAGAGGACGACGGGTCTTTAGAGGAACGAACCTGACCAACCAGAGGACGACGGGTCTTTAGAGGAACGAACGTGACCAACCAGAGGACGACGGGTCTTTAGTGGAACCAACCTGACCAACCAGAGGACGACGGGTCTTTAGAGGAATGAACCTGACCAACCAGAGGACGACGGGTCATTAGTGGAACCAACCTGACCAACCAGAGGACGACGGGTCTTTAGAGGAACGAACCTGACCAACCAGAGGACGACGGGTCTTTAGAGGAACGAACCTGACCAACCAGAGGACGACAGGTCTTTAGAGGAACGGACCTGACCAACCAGAGGACAATGGGTCTTTAAAGGAACGAGCCTGACCAACCAGAGGACGACGGGTCTTTAGAGGAACGAACCTGACCAACTAGAGGACGACAGGTCTTTAGAGGAACGAACCTGACCAACCAGAGGACGACGGGTCTTTAGAGGAACGAACCTGACCAACCAGAGGACGACGGGGCTTTAGAGGAACGAACCTGACCAACCAGAGGACGACGGGTCTTTAGAGGAACGAACCTGACCAACCAGAGGACGACGGGTCTTTAGAGGAACGGACCTGACCAACCAGAGGACGACGGGTCTTTAGAGGAACGAACCTGACCAATCAGAGGACGACGGGTCTTTAGAGGAACCAACCTGACCAACCAGAGGACGACGGGTCTTTAGAGGAACGGACCTGACCAACCAGAGGACGACGGGTCTTTAGAGGAACGAACCTGACCAACCAGAGGACGACGGGTCTTTAGAGGAATGAACCTGACCAACCAGAGGACGACAGGTCTTTAGAGGAACGAACCTGACCAACCAGAGGACGATGGGTCTTTAGAGGAACGGACCTGACCAACCAGAGGACGACGGGTCTTTAGAGGAACGAACCTGACCAACCAGAGGACGACGGGTCTTTAGAGGAACGAACCTGACCAACCAGAGGACGACGGGTCTTTAGAGGAACGAACCTGACCAACCAGAGGACGACGGGTCTTTAGAGGAACGGACCTGACCAACCAGAGGACGACGGGTCTTTAGTGGAACCAACCTGACCAACCAGAGGACGACGGGTCTTTAGAGGAACGAACCTGACCAACCAGAGGACGACGGGTCTTTAGTGGAACCAACCTGACCAACCAGAAGACGACGGGTCTTTAGAGGAACGAACCTGACCAACCAGAGGACGACGGGTCTTTAGAGGAACGAACCTGACCAACCAGAGGACGACAGGTCTTTAGAGGAACGGACCTGACCAACCAGAGGACAATGGGTCTTTAAAGGAACGAGCCTGACCAACCAGAGGACGACGGGTCTTTAGAGGAACGAACCTGACCAACTAGAGGACGACAGGTCTTTAGAGGAACGAACCTGACCAACCAGAGGACGACGGGTCTTTAGAGGAACGAACCTGACCAACAAGAGGACGACGGGTCTTTAGAGGAACGAACCTGACCAACCAGAGGACGACGGGTCTTTAGAGGAACGAACCTGACCAACCAGAGGACGACGGGTCTTTAGAGGAACGGACCTGACCAACCAGAGGACGACGGGTCTTTAGAGGAACGAACCTGACCAATCAGAGGACGACGGGTCTTTAGAGGAACCAACCTGACCAATCAGAGGACGACGGGTCTTTAGAGGAACCAACCTGACCAACCAGAGGACGACGGGTTTTTAGTGGAACCAACCTGACCAACCAGAGGACGACGGGTCTTTAGAGGAACGAACGTGACCAACCAGAGGACGACGGGTCTTTAGAGGAACGAACCTGACCAACCAGAGGACGACGGGTCTTTAGAGGAACGAACCCGACCAACCAGAGGACGACGGGTCTTTAGTGGAACCAACCTGACCAACCAGAGGACGACGGGTCTTTAGAGGAACGAACCTGACCAACCAGAGGACGACGGGTCTTTAGTGGAACCAACCTGACCAACCAGAGGACGACGGGTCTTTAGAGGAACGAACGTGACCAACCAGAGGACGACGGGTCTTTAGAGGAACGAACCTGACCAACCAGAGGACGACGGGTCTTTAGAGGAACGAACCTGACCAACCAGAGGACGACGGGTCTTTAGTGGAACCAACCTGACCAACCAGAGGACGACGGGTCTTTAGAGGAACGAACCTGACCAACCAGAGGACGACGGGTCTTTAGAGGAACGAACCTGACCAACCAGAGGACGACGGGTCTTTAGAGGAACGAACCTGACCAACCAGAGGACGACGGGTCTTTAGAGGAACGGACCTGACCAACCAGAGGACGACGGGTCTTTAGTGGAACCAACCTGACCAACCAGAGGACGACGGGTCTTTAGAGGAACGAACCTGACCAACCAGAGGACGACGGGTCTTTAGTGGAACCAACCTGACCAACCAGAGGACGACGGGTCTTTAGAGGAACGAACCTGACCAACCAGAGGACGACGGGTCTTTAGAGGAACGAACCTGACCAACCAGAGGACGACAGGTCTTTAGAGGAACGGACCTGACCAACCAGAGGACAATGGGTCTTTAAAGGAACGAGCCTGACCAACCAGAGGACGACGGGTCTTTAGAGGAACGAACCTGACCAACTAGAGGACGACAGGTCTTTAGAGGAACGAACCTGACCAACCAGAGGACGACGGGTCTTTAGAGGAACGAACCTGACCAACCAGAGGACGACGGGTCTTTAGAGGAACGAACCTGACCAACCAGAGGACGACGGGTCTTTAGAGGAACGAACCTGACCAACCAGAGGACGACGGGTCTTTAGAGGAACGGACCTGACCAACCAGAGGACGACGGGTCTTTAGAGGAACGAACCTGACCAATCAGAGGACGACGGGCCTTTAGAGGAACCAACCTGACCAATCAGAGGACGACGGGTCTTTAGAGGAACCAACCTGACCAACCAGAGGACGACGGGTTTTTAGTGGAACCAACCTGACCAACCAGAGGACGACGGGTCTTTAGAGGAACGAACGTGACCAACCAGAGGACGACGGGTCTTTAGAGGAACGAACCTGACCAACCAGAGGACGACGGGTCTTTAGAGGAACGAACCCGACCAACCAGAGGACGACGGGTCTTTAGTGGAACCAACCTGACCAACCAGAGGACGACGGGTCTTTAGAGGAACGAACCTGACCAACCAGAGGACGACGGGTCTTTAGTGGAACCAACCTGACCAACCAGAGGACGACGGGTCTTTAGAGGAACGAACGTGACCAACCAGAGGACGACGGGTCTTTAGAGGAACGAACCTGACCAACCAGAGGACGACGGGTCTTTAGAGGAACGAACCTGACCAACCAGAGGACGACGGGTCTTTAGTGGAACCAACCTGACCAACCAGAGGACGACGGGTCTTTAGAGGAACGAACCTGACCAACCAGAGGACGACGGGTCTTTAGTGGAACCAATCTGACCAACCAGAGGATGACGGGTCTTTAGAGGAATGAACCTGACCAACCAGAGGACGACGGGTCTTTAGAGGAACGAACCTGACCAACCAGAGGACGACAGGTCTTTAGAGGAACGGACCTGACCAACCAGAGGACAACGGGTCTTTTAAAGGAACGAACCTGACCAACCAGAGGACGACGGGTCTTTAGAGGAACGAACCTGACCAACTAGAGGACGACAGGTCTTTAGAGGAACGAACCTGACCAACCAGAGGACGATGGGTCTTTAGAGGAACGAACCTGACCAACCAGAGGACGACGGGTCTTTAGAGGAACGAACATGACCAACCAGAGGACGACGGGTCTTTAGTGGAACCAACCTGACCAACCAGAGGACGACGGGTCTTTAGAGGAACGAACCTGACCAACCAGAGGACGACGGGTCTTTAGTGGAACCAACCTGACCAACCAGAGGACGACGGGTCTTTAGAGGAACGAACCTGACCAACCAGAGGACGACGGGTCTTTAGAGGAACGAACCTGACCAACCAGAGGACGACAGGTCTTTAGAGGAACGGACCTGACCAACCAGAGGACAATGGGTCTTTAAAGGAACGAGCCTGACCAACCAGAGGACGACGGGTCTTTAGAGGAACGAACCTGACCAACTAGAGGACGACAGGTCTTTAGAGGAACGAACGCGACCAACCAGAGGACGACGGGTCTTTAGTGGAACCAACCTGACCAACCAGAGGACGACGGGTCTTTAGAGGAACGAACCTGACCAACCAGAGGACGACGGGTCTTTAGTGGAACCAACCTGACCAACCAGAGGACGACGGGTCTTTAGAGGAACGAACCTGACCAACCAGAGGACGACGGGTCTTTAGTGGAACCAACCTGACCAACCAGAGGACGACGGGTCTTTAGAGGAACGAACCTGACGAACCAGAGGACGACGGTCTTTAGAGGAACGAACCTGACCAACCAGAGGACGACAGGTCTTTAGAGGAACGGACCTGACCAACCAGAGGACAACGGGTCTTTAAAGGAACGAACCTGACCAACCAGAGGACGACGGGTCTTTAGAGGAACGAACCTGACCAACTAGAGGACGACAGGTCTTTAGAGGAACGAACCTGACCAACCAGAGGACGACGGGTCTTTAGAGGAACGAACCTGACCAACCAGAGGACGACGGGTCTTTAGAGGAACGAACCTGACCAACCAGAGGACGACGGGTCTTTAGAGGAACGGACCTGACCAACCAGAGGACGACGGGTCTTTAGAGGAACGGACCTGACCAACCAGAGGACGACGGGTCTTTAGAGGAACGAACCTGACCAACCAGAGGACGACGGGTCTTTAGAGGAACGAACCTGACCAACCAGAGGACGACGGGTCTTTAGAGGAACGAACCTGACCAACCAGAGGACGACGGGTCTTTAGAGGAACGAACCTGACCAACCAGAGGACGACGGGTCTTTAGAGGAACGGACCTGACCAACCAGAGGACGACGGGTCTTTAGAGGAACGGACCTGACCAACCAGAGGACGACGGGTCTTTAGAGGAACGAACCTGACCAACCAGAGGACGACGGGTCTTTAGAGGAACGGACCTGACCAACCAGAGGACGACGGGTCTTTAGAGGAACGGACCTGACCAACCAGAGGACGACGGGTCTTTAGAGGAACGAACCTGACCAACCAGAGGACGACGGGTCTTTAGAGGAACGGACCTGACCAACCAGAGGACGACGGGTCTTTAGAGGAACGAACCTGACCAACCAGAGGACGACGGGTCTTTAGAGGAAGGAACGTGACCAACCAGAGGACGACGGGTCTTTAGTGGAACCAACCTGACCAACCAGAGGACGACGGGTCTTTAGAGGAACGAACCTGACCAACCAGAGGACGACGGGTCTTTAGTGGAACCAACCTGACCAACCAGAGGACGACAGGTCTTTAGAGGAACGAACCTGACCAACCAGAGGACGACGGGTCTTTAGAGGAACGAACCTGACCAACCAGAGGACGACAGGTCTTTAGAGGAACGGACCTGACCAACCAGAGGACAATGGGTCTTTAAAGGAACGAGCCTGACCAACCAGAGGACGACGGGTCTTTAGAGGAACGAACCTGACCAACTAGAGGACGACAGGTCTTTAGAGGAACGAACCTGACCAACCAGAGGACGACGGGTCTTTAGAGGAACGAACCTGACCAACCAGAGGACGACGGGTCTTTAGAGGAACGAACCTGACCAACCAGAGGACGACGGGTCTTTAGAGGAACGGACCTGACCAACCAGAGGACAACGGGTCTTTAGAGGAACGGACCTGACCAACCAGAGGACGACGGGTCTTTAGAGGAACGGACCTGACAAACCAGAGGACGACGGGGCTTTAGAGGAACGGACCTGACCAACCAGAGGACAACGGGTCTTTAGTGGAACCAACCTGACCAACCAGAGGACGACGGGTCTTTAGTGGAACCAACCTGACCAACCAGAGGACGACGGGTCTTTAGAGGAACGAACGTGACCAACCAGAGGACGACGGGTCTTTAGAGGAACGAACCTGACCAACCAGAGGACAACGGGTCTTTAAAGGAACGAACCTGACCAACCAGAGGACGACGGGTCTTTAGAGGAACGAACCTGACCAACCAGAGGACGACGGGTCTTTAGAGGAACGAACCTGACCAACCAGAGGACGACGGGTCTTTAGAGGAACGGACCTGACCAACCAGAGGACGACGGGTCTTTAGAGGAATTAACCTAAGGAAGGTTTTACTGTCGCTTTGGTTTACTCTGTTTGAGGATTTAGAGACCAAGGTTGCTATCAATCACTTGGTAAAAATTAGTCAATACAAATAAAATTATTCAAATACTATAAAATGTCATTTCAGGGATATAGAAATGTACAATATTTTACAAACAATCAAATAGCTTTGATGACATTATTTATAAAACTGTCTTCAAAGGGTTCTATTTAGAGGTCGACCGATTAATCGGAATGGCCGATTAATTATGGCCGATTAATTATGGCCGATTTCAAGTTTTCATAACAATCGGAAGTCGGTATTTTTGGACAACGATTTGGCCATATTTTTTTTTTACACCTTTATTTAACTAGGCAAGTCAGTTAAGAACACATTCTTATTTTCAATGACGGCCTAGGAACAGTGGGTTAACTGCCTTGTTCAGGGGCAGAACGACAGATTTTAACTTTGTCAGCTCTGGGATTCAATCTTGCAACCTTACGGTTAACTAGTCCAACGCTCTAACCACCTGACCTAATGTAACTCCAGGAGGAGCCTGCCTGTCACGAATGCAGTAAGAAGCCAGGGTAATTTGCTAGCTAGCATTAAACTTATCTTATAAAAACAATCAATCAATCAATCAATCATAATCACATGGTTGATGATATTACTAGTTTATCTAGTGTGTCCTGCGTTGCATATAATCGATGCGGTGCGCATTTGCGAAAAAGGGCTGTCGTTGCTCCAACATGTACCTAACCATAAACCTCAATGCCTTTCTTAAAATCAATACACAAGTTTATATTTTTGAACCTGCATATTTAGTTAATATTGCCTGCTAACATGAATTTCTTTAAACTAGGATAATTGTGTCACTTCTCTTGCAACAGAGTCAGGGTATATGCAGCAGTTTGGGCCGCCTGGCTCGTTGCGAACTGTGTGAAGACTATTTCTTCCTAACAAAGACAGCCAACTTCGCCAAACGGGGGATGATTTAACAAAAGCGCATTTGCGAAAAAAGCACAATCGTTGCAAGACTGTACCTAACCATAAACATCAATGCCTTTCTTAAAATCAATACACAGAAGTATATATTTTTAAACCTGCATATTTAGCTAAAAGAAATCCAGGTTAGCAGGCAATATTAACCAGGTGAAATTGTGTCACATCTCTTGCGTTCATTGCACGCAAGAGGGTATATGCAACAGTTTGGGCCGCCTGGCTCGTTGCGAACTAATTTGCCAGAATTTTACGAAATTATGACATAACATTGAAGGTTGTGCAATGTAACAAGAATATTTAGACTGATGGATGCCACCCGGAACGGTTCCGTATTTCACTGAAAGAATAAACGTTTTGTTTTCGAAATGATGTTTCCGGGTTCGACCATATTGATGACCAAAGGCTCGTATTTCTGTGTGTTATTATGTTATAATTAAGTCTATGATTTGATATTTGATAGAGCAGTCTGACTGAGCGATGGTAGGCAGCAGCAGGCTCGTAAGCATTCATTCAAACAGCACTTTCGTGCGTTTTGCCAGCAGCTCTTCGCAATGCTTCAAGCATTGAGCTGTTTATGACTTCAAGCCTATCAACTCCCGAGATTAGGCTGGTGTAACCGATGTGAAATGGCTAGCTAGTTAGCGGGGTGCGCGTTAATAGCGTTTCGATCGGTGAGTCACTCGCTCTGAGACTTGGAGTAGTTGTTCCCCTTGCTCTGCATGCGTAACGATGCTTCGAGGGTGGCTGTTGTCGATGTGTTCCTGGTTCGAGCCCAGGAGAGGGATGGAAGCTATACTGTTACACTGGCAATACTAAAGTGCATATAAGAACATCCAATAGTCAAAGGTATATGAAATACAAATGGTATAGAGAGAAATAGTCCTATAATTCCTATAATGACTACAACCTAAAACGTCTTACCTGGGAATATTGAAGACTCATGTTAAAAGGAACCACCAGCTTTCATATGTTCTCATGTTCTGAGCAAGGAACTTAAATGTTAGCTTTTTTACATGGCACATATTGCACTTTTACTTTCTTCTCCAACACTTTGTTTTTACATTATTTAACCATATTGAACATGTTTTATTATTTATTTGAGGCTAAATTGATTTTATTGATGTATTATATTAAGTAAGGGAAGTCCCCCCCCAATTGTACAAAATAACATGGCAACTTATTGGCACCGAGCGCAGCATATACACGATGGACAAGTACACTACTTCTGGCGGTGTTTCATCCAAAGTTGATGGCAAATGCCATATTGCAAATGAGCTGTGTAACACTCCAAAATTCCTATAGTGGGCGAGTTTGTTCTATCTAAATTTTTCATAGGCTTTATGTAACGCAAGTCAAGACCCAAGAGTAAAATTTTGAGATTTTGAAAGTTTTGGCAAAAACTTATCACCCCCTTAAAAAAGTGCTTTCTGGACCGTTTTTCGAAATTCTTTCGAGTTTTATGTCAATTACACATGTGTAAGAACTATATGAAAATACATTTTTCAAATTTTATTAACATAATTTTTTTTGAAATTTTATTTGAACTTAAGGTATATGTTTTGTGCATTTGGAATGTGATTTCATAGGAAGTCAAAAGTCAAAAGTCAAAAATGTCAAAAATTTGGAAAAAACGTATCACCCCCTTTAAAAAAGTGCTTTCTGGACCGTTTTTTGAAATTCTTTCGAGTTTTATGTCAATTACACATGTGTAAGAACTGTATGAAAATACTTTAGTCACATTTATTATCATAATTTTTTATAAATGTTTACTTGTACTTAAGGAATATGTTTTGTGCATTTGGAATGTGATTTCATAGGAAGTCAAAAGTCAAAAATGTCAAAAATTTGGAAAAAACGTATCACCCCTTCATAGTCGAAAATAACATTTTTTTTAAAAAGGCCAAAATGAAGCATTTAAAACTGTATTGAAAATCGTGCGTGGTAACCCAAAACAGAATATTTTTTGACTTTTTTTGAAAACCTCCATAAATCACTCAGGCCAGCACCCATTGATTTTTGCCCGTAGTATAGTGCTCCCAGAGCGGGTATGGAAGTCTGGATCCCCCCTAAAAGCATTTAAGGCTCTGTGTGTCTTTAAGCACCATACTTTTTCATTCCATCCTTGCTGTGTGTGTCTGTGTGTGTGTGTGTGAGCTTTTCTTTGACATCTGATTAGAGAAATGACTGATTTACACTTCATGAGGGTTGCCTAATCACACACTTAAAGTTTTGGAAAGATCTGACTTTTTTAACCCTTTGAAACAGCACCTATGACCCCATTTTAAGGCACTTCCGGTTGGCACAGGAAGCTATAAGTAAACACCTATCCTGATCGGGGTATGCTTTTACAGAATCCTGAGTTTTAAGTCTATACGTTAAGAACTGACTGATTTACACAGGGTTGAATGCACTATAAATCACAAACTGCTGGTTGGGTAAAACACTTTTAGGGTGATTTTATCACTTCCGGTTGCTCCAGGAAGCTTAGAATCAACACAGGTAGACCTCATAGTGGCTTGATGGATTGTCATTGAAGACAGGTTCATAAGACATTCATAACCCACATAGGCTTCAGGTTGAATTTAGGGGAGGGTTTATTTAAAGAATGCACGTTACATTTGCATATGATTCAACAGTGAAAAACATCACATCATATTGCAAACATAACACACTGTTGAATCATATTGCAAACACACACTGTTACATTTGCAATATGATGTGTTGAATCATATTGCAAACATAACACACAGTGTTACATTTGTAATATGATGTGTTGAATCATATTGCAAACATAACACACAGTGTTACATTTGCAATATGATGTGTTGAATCATATTGCAAACATAACACACAGTGTTACATTTGTAATATGATGTGTTGAATCATATTGCAAACATAACACACAGTGTTACATTTGCAATATGATGTGTTGAATCATATTGCAAATGTAACGTGCATTCTTTAAATACTTTAGAAATACAAAATTGAACATCCTGATGACCTCAGGATGGCCGGGCAGTGTTAGTGGTTCCTCTCCATCGCTCGTTGCGTGGTAATTTCATCATGTCGATTTTGGTGATGGTACCCCCCCGTTGAAACATATTGCAAATGCACAAAAGTCAACTAGCAAGTCAGTGTCCATCAGTCAATTGGATATTGTCAGACACCAAACTGATACCATCTGACACTAAACTCACTTTTTCCAACTCCTTTAGAAGCCAACTATAACATATTTCAGAGCAGGCCCAAAATTCACAGCGCCTTCCATTTAAACCATAATAAAACAAATAATACGTAGTTATGTTCTAGCTGCGGGTCCAGTTCACACATTATGTTTAGCCCTATGTGAAGCGACCTCGAATCCCAAGTTTCGGCTCGATAGGTCATTCGGTGCCCGAGCAAAACCCTAATTGGTGCTGAAATTCCACTTTTTTCATTGCCTTGCTACGGGGTCCTTGAATGAGCAATCAAACAGGCTCATTGGGGTCTGTCTCTATGGGCCGAGCCGGTTTCAACGCACCTAGACTTGAGACTCTGGGACTTTTCTAAATGTCGTCCGTTTCGTTGAGGTCAAAATGAATTGAAAACATGGCAAATACACGATGCTTTTTATCGATCGGAGAACCTTCTAGAGCCATATAATTCACCGTGCACAATCGACCTGAGGTCTAGAACAGGTTTGTAAATTTTCAGAACTCTAGGTCTGACGGTTCTTTAAAAGTTGGAACAAAAGTAACTACTGCAGGCACTGTTTGCCTCTTAGCCCCTCAGTGTGTCCCTCCATCATTTCTGTGTCGGTGTGTATTTTCTTTTTTTTTAATCTGATGGGATGAAGGACTGATTTACAGTTCATGAGGGTTGTCTATTCACATATATGAAGTTTTGGAAAGATTTGACATTTTTAACACTTCGAAACAGCCCATTTGACACCAGTTATGGCACTTCCGGTTGTCACAGGAAGCTATAAATAAACACATATCATCACTGGAGTAGGCTGTTACAGAATCCTGAGTTTTAAGTCTGTATGTTAAAAATTGACTGATTTACATATTTCTCTCAAACTGCAGGTTGGCTATGGCAAACACTTTTAGGGTGATTTAACCACTTCCGGTTGCTCCAGGAAGCTTAGAATCGACACAGGTAGACCTCATGGTGGCCTGATGGACTGACATCAAAGACAGGTTCATAAGAAAATCATAACCTACATAGGCTTTAGGTTGAATTTAGAGGTGCAGTCAATGTATTCCAATGGGGAGACATTTCATTGTAAACTATTTGATGTAAACACCTTCTTTTAACTGTGAAGGGTTAATGCCACAAGGTCAGGGTTAGGCTTGCACAGATCGGGAGGACCTTAAGAACACTCCTGAGGTGAAATTGTGTTTCTAACCTTAACGGTTCTCTCTCTGTGTCCCAAAAGCAAATGAAATTGACATTGAGGTCAAAAGGTCATTTGTGTCCGTTCTCTTGTAACGGTCGCTGCGCTCAGACCGAGCGAGCTACGGTCAAGCGGGGCATCTCGTTGAACTCGGCACGGCCTAGAGATAATAGTAATGCCATTGTGGGCTTTGTGTGTCTTTAAGCACCGTACTTTTTCACTCCATCCTTCCTTTTTGTGTGTGTGTGTTTGTGTGAGAGAGCTTTTCTTTGACATCTGTTGGGATAAATGACTGATTACAGTTCATGAGGGTTGTCTAATCACACAAGTGAAGTTTTGAAAAGATCTGACCTTTATTACCCTTCAAACCTGACCCTGTGGCACCATTTTAAGGTACTTCCAGTTGACATAGAAAGCTGAAATTGAACACATACCCTCCTTGGCGTAGGCTCTTATATAATATTGAGTTTTAAGTCTTTATGTTAAGAACTGACTTATTTAAAGAGGGTTAAATGAGTGTGTGTTATTTCATAAAATCATATAAAATCACAGGATTCTCGCAGAGCTTCGAGACCCACTTTAAAAATGTACGTCTGAACACACTGCAACTGGATCTGTGAATTTTTTGAAAAAAAAATTCCTCTTTGTGAACATCACCAAACGGTCAATGTACGATTTCTCTTAAATTACGATAGATAAATGGCTGGTTCTTTTTTTCCTGACACCGTATGCTTATGTACTTTGACATGAAGCGGTCAAATTAGCACCCTACTTGCGTTTTAACCCTTTAATCCCAGAAAAATGGCCATAACTCAAAAAGCGCCGAGGTCTCGACGCCATCTTGTTCGGGGCCAACTGCCCATTACTCCAAACCTACGCTCGCCGAGTTTCGTCTTCTAAATATTTTCAGTTTAGGAGAAAAGGCCGCGCTCGTTTGCCACGTGCTCGTGCGCCTGCAATATGATTTATTTTCCCTCTTGTGGGAATTTTCGAGAATGCAGAAAAAAGTCAAAAATTTGTCATTTTTATAAAACGGAAACCGAAAGTCCGAGACGTTTTTTTGAGTGACTTCCTGAAAGAGCTCTCCGACGCCCACGGCCCGACGCCGTCCGCGATTTTCTGCGACGTCGTAAGACGTCAGGTAAGGGACCGTACATTTGCAATGGGACTTTCTTCACTAACCATACGGCTCCCGTCTCAGAGTTCCCTTAAGGTATGTTAAAATAAGTGTTCATTCAGTATTGTTGTAATTGTCATTATTACAAATACTTTTTTTTTTTTTTTTTTAACGGCTGATTAAACGGTATCAGCTTTTTTGGGTCATCCAATAATCGTTATCGGCATCGGGGTTGAAAAATCATAATCGGTCGACCTCTAGTTCTATTGCCAGATATTACAACTACAAGTCAATAAAACAGTATATTTGCACCAGTGTCTGGGTTAATAATTGTATCAGAAGGGAACACTGATAAGATGTATAAAGAATCAAAGGCCTTTACTCCATAACAAAACAAGGAAAACATTTTCCACACTATCAGTTCAAACGGGTTGCGTCCCAAACAGAACCTTATTCCCTATGGGCCAAGGTAAAAAGTTGGGTACTACGTAGGACATGGGGTGACATTTGGGACATTGATCAATCAATAGTTCACCTTTGGCCAGTCTTTTAATGTGCTGCTCAGAGTATCTTCAATATGTTCTTGGAACGTCTTGCACTGATAATTAAGATAAGCGTTGATGGGAAAGATGTGCCACCATGTTGGTAAATGAGAGGAGGGGTTTTGAGCACTTTGTACCAAACCCAAAGCCAATCAAATTTGATATGAACCATTTGTTCTGGTCCTGAACCATTTGAACCATTTGTTCTGGTCCTGAACCATTTGAACCATTTGTTCTGGTCCTGAACCATTTGTGCTGGTCCTGGACCATTTGTGCTGGTCCTGAACCATTTGTGCTGGTCCTGAACCATTTGTGCTGGTCCTGAACCATTTGTTCTGGTCCTGACCCATTTGAACCATTTGTGCTGGTCCTGAACCATTTGAACCATTTGTTCTGGTCCTGAACCATTTGAACCATTTGTGCTGGTCCTGAACCATTTGAACAATTTGTTCTGGTCCTGAACCATTTGAACCATTTGTTCTGGTCCTGAACCATTTGAACCATTTGTGCTGGTCCTGAACCATTTGTGCTGGTCCTGAACCATTTGAACCATTTGTCCTGGTCCTGAACCATTTGTGCTGGTCCTGAACCATTTGTGCTGGTCCTGAACCATTTGTGCTGGTCCTGAACCATTTTAACCATTTGTCCTGGTCCTGAACCATTTGAACCATTTGTCCTGGTCCTGAACCATTTGAACCATTTGTGCTGGTCCTGAACCATTTGTGCTGGTCCTGAACCATTTGTGCTGGTCCTGAACCATTTGTGCTGGTCCTGAACCATTTGTGCTGGTCCTGAACCATTTGAACCATTTGTCCTGGTCCTGAACCATTTGAACCATTGAACCATTTGTTCTGGTCCTAAACCATTTGAACCATTATTTCCATGAGTGGTTCTGTCTCAGGACAAGGCTTCCCACTGGATACAAACTGGTTAAATCAACGTTGTTTCAACCTATTATGTTTAAAGTATTGTGATGTAGAATCTGCATGGAAAATATAAGTGGATTTGGAAAAAGTCATCAATATAAACTGTTGTTTTGGGGGGGAATTTTTTTTCAAACACAGGATTATCAAAATCACAGTAACCAATTTTCAACACGGACAAAACCTTGTGTAAAATATGTTGAATTTGTACATTTGAAACAACGTCAGATCTTCAACATAATATGTTTACTATAAGAATACAATTGGCTGGGCATCACCTCCTACTAGGGAGTTGATCTATCTACAGCTATCCCTCTAGTATCCCATCCAGGGTTTTAACAGCTATCCCTCTAGTGTCCCATCAGGGTTTTAACAGCTATCCCTCTAGTATCCCATCAGGGTTTTAACAGCTATCCCTCTAGTATCCCATCAGGGTTTTAACAGCTATCCCTCTAGTATCCCATCCAGGGTTTTAACAGCTATCCCTCTAGTGTCCCATCAGGGTTTTAACAGCTACCCCTCTAGTGTCCCATCAGGGTTTTAACAGCTATCCCTCCAGTATCCCATCAGGGTTTTAACAGCTATCCCTCTAGTATCCCATCAGGGTTTTAACAGCTATCCCTCTAGTATCCCATCAGGGTTTTAACAGCTATCCCTCTAGTATCCCATCCAGGGTTTTAACAGCTATCCCTCTGGTATCCCATCAGGGTTTTACAGCTATCCCTCTAGTGTTCCATCAGGGTTTTAACAGCTATCCCTCTAGTATCCCATCAGGGTTTTAACAGCTATCCCTCTGGTATCCCATCAGGGTTTTAACAGCTATCCCTCCAGTATCCCATCCAGGGTTTTAACAGCTATCCCTCTAGTATCCCATCAGGGTTTTAACAGCTATCCCTCTGGTATCCCATCAGGGTTTTAACAGCTATCCCTCTAGTATCCCATCCAGGGTTTTAACAGCTATCCCTCTAGTATCCCATCAGGGTTTTAACAGCTATCCCTCTAGTGTCCCATCAGGGTTTTAACAGCTATCCCTCTAGTGTCCCATCAGGGTTTTAACAGCTATCCCTCTAGTGTCCCATCAGGGTTTTAACAGCTATCCCTCTAGTATCCCATCAGGGTTTTAACAGCTATCCCTCTAGTATCCCATCATGGTTTTAACAGCTATCTCTCTAGTATCCCATCCAGGGTTTTAACAGCTATCCCTCTAGTATCCCATCAGGGTTTTAACAGCTATCCCTCTAGTATCCCATCAGGGTTTTAACAGCTATCCCTCTAGTGTCCCATCAGGGTTTTAACAGCTATCCCTCTAGTATCCCATCAGGGTTTTAACAGCTATCCCTCTAGTATCCCATCAGGGTTTTAACAGCTATCCCTCTAGTATCCCATCAGGGTTTTAACAGCTATCCCTCTAGTATCCCATCAGGGTTTTAACAGCTATCCCTCTAGTATCCCATCAGGGTTTTAACAGCTATCCCTCTAGTGTTCCATCCAGGGTTTTAACAGCTATCCCTCTAGTGTCCCATCAGGGTTTTAACAGCTATCCCTCTAGTATCCCATCAGGGTTTTAACAGCTATCCCTCTGGTATCCCATCAGGGTTTTAACAGCTATCCCTCTAGTATCCCATCCAGGGTTTTAACAGCTATCCCTCTAGTATCCCATCCAGGGTTTTAACAGCTATCCCTCTAGTGTCCCATCAGGGTTTTAACAGCTATCCCTCTAGTATCCCATCCAGGGTTTTAACAGCTATCCCTCTAGTGTCCCATCAGGGTTTTAACAGCTATCCCTCTAGTATCCCATCAGGGTTTTAACAGCTATCTCTCTAGTATCCCATCAGGGTTTTAACAGCTATCCCTCTAGTATCCCATCCAGGGTTTTAACAGCTATCCCTCTAGTGTCCCATCAGGGTTTTAACAGCTATCCCTCTAGTATCCCATCAGGGTTTTAACAGCTATCCCTCTAGTATCCCATCCAGGGTTTTAACAGCTATCCCTCTAGTATCCCATCAGGGTTTTAACAGCTATCCCTCTGGTATCCCATCAGGGTTTTAACAGCTATCCCTCTAGTATCCCATCCAGGGTTTTAACAGCTATCCCTCTAGTATCCCATCAGGGTTTTAACAGCTATCCCTCTAGTGTCCCATCAGGGTTTTAACAGCTATCCCTCTAGTATCCCATCAGGGTTTTAACAGCTATCTCTCTAGTATCCCATCCAGGGTTTTAACAGCTATCCCTCTAGTATCCCATCAGGGTTTTAACAGCTATCCCTCTAGTGTCCCATCAGGGTTTTAACAGCTATCCCTCTAGTGTCCCATCAGGGTTTTAACAGCTATCCCTCTAGTATCCCATCATGGTTTTAACAGCTATCCCTCTAGTATCCCATCAGGGTTTTAACAGCTATCCCTCTAGTATCCCATCCAGGGTTTTAACAGCTATCCCTCTAGTATCCCATCCAGGGTTTTAACAGCTATCCCTCTAGTGTCCCATCAGGGTTTTAACAGCTATCCCTCTAGTATCCCATCCAGGGTTTTAACAGCTATCCCTCTAGTGTCCCATCCAGGGTTTTAACAGCTATCTCTCTAGTATCCCATCAGGGTTTTAACAGCTATCCCTCTAGTATCCCATCCAGGGTTTTAACCCCTTAGCGTCCATGTCCGCATAATAGAAAAACTCCCCCCCATCAAAATCCATCTGTTTCTCTCTCTCTCTCTCACCTTTATTTAATTTGGCAAGTCAGTTAAGAAAAAAATCTTATTTACATTGACGACCTAATGACGATCTACATGTTTAAATGTTGATATTTTGGATGTGTTGTCAAACAAACATTTAAATATTACTTTTGTAAGACAGTAATGTTAAAGTTATCTTCGAAAACTAATATAATAGGTTTTAAAATCAACCTTAAAATGAGTACCACATCCATGGTCACATTTAGAAGTTACTGTAACTATAAATGTCTTCTTATGTAATCATAGGAAGCGTTCAAGGTCACAGGTCTGTGGAAATCTTTACAATTGCTACACTAATCTAACAAAGAATCTCAAACGGCATTGATCACTTGCACCATGTACTTTAACGTAATCTCAACTGTAATGTACTTTAATATAATCTCAACTGTAATGTACTTTAATGTAATCTCAACTGTAATGTACTTTAATGTAATCTCAACTGTAATGTACTTTAATGTAATCTCAACTGTAAATTACTTTAATGTAATCTCAACTGTAATGTACTTTAATGTAATCTCAACTGTAATGTACTTTAATGTAATCTCAACTGTAAATTACTTTAATGTAATCTCAACTGTAATGTACTTTAATGTAATCTCAACTGTAATGTACTTTAATGTAATCTCAACTGTAATGTACTTTAATGTAATCTCAACTGTAAATTACTTTAATGTAATCTCAACTGTAAATTACTTTAATGTAATCTCAACTGTAAATTACTTTAATGTAATCTCAACTGTAAATTACTTTAATGTAATCTCAACTGTAAATTACTTTAATGTAATCTCAACTGTAAATTACTTTAATGTAATCTCAACTGTAAATTACTTTAATGTAATCTCAACTGTAAATTACTTTAATGTAATCTCAACTAACTTCAATCCAGGTCATGTAGCTGTGCTATTAGATCAACCACAGTGATAACACATTAAGTTGTCACTGTATAAAATAATAAATAGCTGACATTGTATTCCCATTTGAACTTTAGTGTGCTTTTAACTATTTTTTAAAGCGCAGTTGATAACACATTTAGGTGACAACTAATCCAAAAAAATTCTGACATTGATCTTCCAATTGAAATTTGGTTGGGAATTCAACAAACTTTTGGCTGTCTTTGTTTTTTTTGATTGGTGGAAAATCGGTTGGAATCTCATTGATCAACGACTCTACCTGTGACGGGCCGTCGAATGAAGAGGACCAAAGCGCAGCGTGGTAACCGTACCCCAAATCACGCCCGGACCAAACCAAATAGAGACATAAAAAAGGCTCTCTAAGGTCAGGGCGTGACAGCTACCAAATATTACCCAATTCTCCACGTTGAAATGACGTAGTGTGCCCAGTGGATTACTTTGTCACTCTTGATTAATTGATTTTGGATAAACTCTATATTCTTCAATAAACAATAGGCAGAAGAATTCAACTTCATCAAGAGGTTATTGATTTACATTTATTGGTTTTGGTAAATTGAGCAAATACTATATCTCAGGTGTAAGAACCTTCCAAACTCAAACTTTTATTTTCCTAGTCAAGTCGTGTGGGAGTTTTCACCAAACAACTTTTCTATTGGTTTCCTTCTTCTAATAACAGCCTTTTCATACGATCTATACAGACATCTATACATTCATATAATGGACTGTAATAAGTCATATAGAGTATGGACCAAATGGCATCAGTGGGCTTTCAGTCACGAGCAGAACTAGACTGTACAGATTAATTGATGTTAAAAGTCATGAACACTCAAAATCATGTTTTTTTCATGAAATTGGATGATATTTGAATGAAACCAGATCACAAGCACTGGTCCCCTCCCCCCATGGCCAAACACTTGGATTCAGGAGGCGGGATTATTAAGCAGATAGGGCAACATCCCCCTAGCTCTCATTTTAATACACCAATGGTAACATTATATCGTTTTACCTAATTTTAAATAAGAACATCTTGTACCCGACATCGGAGAAGGTGTGTTTGCAGATGGGGGTGTGGTTTATATTGCTAGGTAGCTACTCTACTGGTGCCAACATTTTACTGTAGGCTGTCAGCAAAAAGATAATAAAACGTTTACACTATAAATCTATGTCAAAGATACTTATCTTTCCCCTTTCATCTGTCTGGTGTTAGCTAGTTACTGGCTAGCTAGGTCTTCATCTGTGTCTGGTGTTAGCTAGTTACTGGCTAGCTAGGTCTTCATCTGTGTCTGGTGTTAGCTAGTTACTGGCTAGCTAGGTCTTCATCTGTGTCTGGTGGTAGCTAGTTACTGGCTAGCTAGGTCTTCATCTGTGTCTGGTGGTAGCTAGTTACTGGCTAGCTAGGTCTTCATCTGTGTCTGGTGGTAGCTAGTTACTGGCTAGCTAGGTCTTCATCTGTGTCTGGTGGTAGCTAGTTACTGGCTAGCTAGGTCTTCATCTGTGTCTGGTGTTAGCTAGTTACTGGCTAGCTAGGTCTTCATCTGTGTCTGGTGTTAGCTAGTTACTGGCTAGCTAGGTCTTCATCTGTGTCTGGTGTTAGCTAGTTACTGGCTAGCTAGGTCTTCATCTGTGTCTGGTGTTAGCTAGTTACTGACTAGTTAGGTCCTCATCTGTGTCTGGTGTTAGCTAGTTACTGGCTAGCAAGGTCTTCATCTGTGTCTAGTGTTAGCTAGTTACTGGCTAGCTAGGTCCTCATCTGTGTCTGGTGTTAGCTAGTTACTGGCTAGCTAGGTCTTCATCTGTGTCTGGTGTTAGCTAGTTACTGGCTAGTTAGGTCCTCATCTGTGTCTGGTGTTAGCTAGTTACTGGCTAGCTAGGTCCTCATCTGTGTCTGGTGTTAGCTAGTTACTGGCTAGTTAGGTCCTCATCTGTGTCTGGTGTTAGCTAGTTACTGGCTAGCTAGGTCCTCATCTGTGTCTGGTGTTAGCTAGTTACTGGCTAGCTAGGTCTTCATCTGTGTCTGGTGTTAGCTAGTTACTGGCTAGTTAGGTCCTCATCTGTGTCTGGTGTTAGCTAGTTACTGACTAGTTAGGTCCTCATCTGTGTCTGGTGTTAGCTAGTTACTGACTAGTTAGGTCCTCACCTGTGTCTGGTGTTAGCTAGTTACTGACTAGTTAGGTCCTCACCTGTGTCTGGTGTTAGCTAGTTACTGGCTAGCTAGGTCCTCATCTGTGTCTGGTGTTAGCTAGTTACTGACTAGTTAGGTCCTCACCTGTGTCTGGTGTTAGCTAGTTACTGGCTAGCAAGGTCTTCATCTGTGTCTGGTGTTAGCTAGTTACTGGCTAGTTAGGTCCTCATCTGTGTCTGGTGTTAGCTAGTTACTGACTAGCAAGGTCTTCATCTGTGTCTGGTGTTAGCTAGTTACTGACTAGTTAGGTCCTCATCTGTGTCTGGTGTTAGCTAGTTACTGGCTAGCTAGGTCTTCATCTGTGTCTGGTGTTAGCTAGTTACTGACTAGTTAGGTCCTCACCTGTGTCTGGTGTTAGCTAGTTACTGGCTAGCAAGGTCTTCATCTGTGTCTGGTGTTAGCTAGTTACTGGCTAGCTAGGTCTTCATCTGTGTCTGGTGTTAGCTAGTTACTGGCTAGCTAGGTCTTCATCTGTGTCTGGTGTTAGCTAGTTACTGGCTAGCTAGGTCTTCATCTGTGTCTGGTGTTAGCTAGTTACTGTCTGGCTAGGTCCTCATCTGTGTCTGGTGTTAGCTAGTTACTGGCTAGCTAGGTCTTCATCTGTGTCTGGTGTTAGCTAGTGTAACGGATGTGAAATGGCTAGCTAGTTAGCGGGTACGCGCTAGTAGCATTTCAATCAGTTACGTCACTTGCTCTGAGACTTTAAGTAGGGTTGCCCCTTGCTCTGCAAGGGCCGCGGCTTTTGTGGAGCGATGGGTAACGACGCATCGTGGGTGTCAGTTGTTGATGTGTGCAGAGGTTCCCTGGTTCGCGCCCGGGTCGGGGCGAGGGGACGGTTTAAAGTTATACTGTTACACTAGTTACTGGCTAGCTAGGTTTTCATCTGTGTCTGGTGTTAGCTAGTTACTGGCTAGCTAGGTCTTCATCTGTGTCTGGTGTTAGCTAGTTACTGGCTAGCAAGGTCTTCATCTGTGTCTGGTGTTAGCTAGTTACTGGCTAGCTAGGTCTTCATCTGTGTCTGGTGTTAGCTAGTTACTGGCTGGCTAGGTCTTCATCTGTGTCTGGTGTTAGCTAGTTACTGGCTAGCTAGGTCTTCATCTGTGTCTGGTGTTAGCTAGTTACTGACTAGTTAGGTCCTCATCTGTGTCTGGTGTTAGCTAGTTACTGGCTAGCTAGGTCTTCAGCTGTGTCTGGTGTTAGCTAGTTACTGGCTAGCTAGGTCTTCATCTGTGTCTGGTGGTAGCTAGTTACTGTCTGGCTAGGTCTTCATCTGTGTCTGGTGTTAGCTAGTTACTGGCTAGCTAGGTCTTCATCTGTGTCTGGTGGTAGCTAGTTACTGGCTAGCTAGGTCTTCATCTGTGTCTGGTGGTAGCTAGTTACTGTCTGGCTAGGTCCTCATCTGTGTCTGGTGTTAGCTAGTTACTGGCTGGCTAGGTCTTCATCTGTGTCTGGTGTTAGCTAGTTACTGGCTGGCTAGGACTTCAACCAGCATGACACAAAGGGGGGGGGGGGTCATTCAAAACTCAGTTGTCATGTCAACACATCTGTCCGTGCTGCTGTGAACCGCATCACAAGAGACATGCCAGACGGGAGATATATATATATATATATATATATATATATATATATATATATATATATATATTTTTTTTTTTTTTTTTTTATTTTTTAATTTTTTAAATGGACACCATTGATGCAATTTCAATGTTGTTTGAGTTGATTTTGTGTTTCACCAAATTAGCTTGAGATGGTTTTACTGCAACACTGCTCACTGTATCCGAAGTTTCTTGGCATTGGTGTTTTCAAAGAGCCTGTCAGTCAAGACGAGCTCATGAATATAAGCTCCCTGTTCACTCAGCCTGTCTTTTCAAACTTCCTGGTAGTTAGTCCTGAGAGAAAATTTACTTTTTCAAAAATGTTCAGCATTTCTACCCCCCCCCCCCCCCAAATGTTATTTATTTATTATACATGATATTTAAGTTACTCAAAATACTATTTTACATGGGAATCAAAATGACTGTCCGGGACCTTTAAACTAGAAGTAGACTGTACAGATCGTGTAAATAGAACATGTTTAATTAGTCCACATTTGCCCACTCCGTACTGTATCTTTACTATGTAAATGAAAAGATAAGTGTTGATGGGAAGGATGTGTGTCAACATGTTGGTAAATGAGAGGAGGAATACAATATGGCATCAGTGACATTTCAATCACGAGTAAGCTAGACTACATTCCTTTATGCGTTCTATTGTTCTAGCGCGTTCTAATAAGGAATAGGCTGCCATTTTGGACGTAGACCCTCACTTCCTTCTGGAAAACAATTAGCCAATTACGTAACTGCTCTTCACATGATGTTTTAACCATTATAAAGATGGTTGACCTTTTAGCTGCCACAACCTGCTGACGATATATAATATCTCACTGGCTCAGATGAATCCTCAGATAACTGGAAGCCACTGTGAAACCAAAGTTCAGCAGAAGTGCTGTGACAGTCCCCCTTGAAAGAAGACATTTATAGGGTAAAGGTCACACAAGGTAGGCAGGACACACGCAACAGTCAACCAGCTGACAGTAGAGAGGCTAGATACCCCTTGGCAGTGAACTAGCTGACAGTAGATAGGCTAGATACACGCAACAGTCAACCAGCTGACAGTAGAGAGGCTAGATACACTCGGCAGTCAACCAGCTGACAGGTGAGAGGCTAGATACACTCGGTAGTCAACCAGCTGACAGGTGAGAGGCTAGATACACCTGGCAGTCAACCAGCTGACAGTAGATAGGCTAGATACACTCGGCAGTCAACCAGCTGACAGTAGATAGGCTAGATACACTCGGCAGTCAACCAGCTGACAGTAGAGAGGCTAGATACACTCGGCAGTCAACCAGCTGACAGGTGAGAGGCTAGATACACTCGGCAGTCAACCAGCTGACAGTAGAGAGGCCATTCAGTTCCTTTTGTGGTCTACAACCATCCTGAGACCCTTTCTGGGTGAACAATAAAGCCAGCAGCTGAAAGAGAGAGAGAGACGGAGAACTGTACCTCCGTTGGGTGAGGAAGACTTCACTATCCAGCCGGTCGCCATGAGATTCCCCAAGCTGCCCAACCCAGGTCTGGATGACCGAATCCCGTCTCATAAAGAGCTGGAGAGAATGGAGAAGGAGGAGGCTGGGGACAGGCCCAAATGGGACAACAAGACCCAGTACATGCTGACCTGTGTGGGCTTCTGTGTGGGGCTGGGGAACGTGTGGAGGTTCCCTTACCTGTGTCAGAGCCATGGAGGAGGTAGGGGAGAAAGAGGGGAGGCGGTTTGATTGTTTGCAAATTAATGAAAAGGAATTTGAGTTATGCATTTTTTCACAGTAGGAATTAAACAGGGAAAACTACAAACTATAGTGAGATTACAAAACATTAGGAACACCTGCTCTTTCAATGACATGCACTGACCAGGTGAATCCAGGTGAAAGCTATGATCCCTTATTGATGTCACCTGTTAAATCCACTTCAATCAGTGTAGATGAAGAAGAGGAGACAGGTTGAAGAAGGATTTTTAAACCTTGAGACAATTGAGACATGAATTGTGTACATGTGTCATTCAGAGGGTGAATGGGGCAAGGCAACACATTTAAGTGCCTTTGAACGGAGTATGATTGCAGGTGCCAGGCGCACCAGTTTTTAGTGTGTCAAGAACTGCAAAGCTGCTGGGTTTTTCACGCTCAACAGTTTCCCGTGTGTATCAAGAATGGTCCACCACCCAAAAGACATGGGCCATCATCCCTGTGGAACGCTTTCGACACCTTATAGAGTCCATGACCAGACGACTTGAGTCTGTTCTGAGGGCAAAAAAAAAAAGTCTACATTGGGAAGGTGTTGCTAATGTTTTGTACACTCAGCGTACATACCCTTTACATAAGTAGTTAAAAAGGTGGAATACACTGTATACAATTAGTAGGATAATTTATCTGCACATACAGAGATAGCAGAATACTATATTGATTATGATATGAGTTGTCTGATTGAATAACGAGTGACTGTCCATTTGTTTTGTGGTATGGGTGAAAGTAAATGTTACTCTAGATGATTACGACAGATAGGGAACTGTCGTAAATTTCATTTGGGATTCATCAAAACCCAATAATGTACAGTATTTTGAGAGGATTGCTAGTCATGGTTTGAAATCTTAACAAGTAAACAAAACAAATGTGTATGTGTGTTTGTCCTCTGTATGCATTGCTGTACCTAGTTTGCATAATTGTTTTGACGCTTCAACACTAATAATTAATAACACTTTAAAGTAACTGTCCAATGATTCCAGATCTCTATTAAATATGACCTATATTTACTTACAATAGGAGTTAAATATTTACAAAACCATGGTAATTAAGTACGTTAAAAATAAGGTTTTCTGTGTTGGAATGGTGTGGGCGTACACTGGTCATTAAAATAATAGACCGCTGATTGGCCAGTTTATCCTCATCTAGAATTCTGATTGGCCAGTTTATCCTCCTCTAGACTTCTGATTGGGCAGCTTATCCTCGTCTAGACTTCTGATTGGCCAGCTCATCCTCCTCAGGAGTATGGCATCATACTCTATTAGGAAATAGCAAGTTTGAGGTGGGGTTTTTGAGCTTTGGCCACAAATATGTGCATAGGGTGGCAGGTAGCCTAGCGGTGGGCCGGTAACTGAAAGGTTGCTGGTTTGACTCCCCGGGCCAACTAGGTTAAAAATCTGTTAATGTGCTCTTGAGCAAGGCACTTAACCCTAGTTGCTCTGGATGAGAGCGTCTACTAAATAACTAAAATGTCAAATGTAGGACGAGTCAACAACATTATTTGGGTAATAAGATATAAGAGATAACAGAATATGAGCTTTTAAAAAGAGGGATTTTTCACTGGAGAGTTAATTTAAAATGGTATTCTTTGAAAATCTTCAACACTAACACTTTTATAACACAATAATACAACTGTTACTGTTGTAATATTGGAGATGTGGTCAGTGGAGTATTGTTGATCTGTCAACTGATCAAAACAACCAACAAGAGATTCCAATTCCAATCTTGTATTCCAAAGGAGCGTTTATGATCCCGTTCCTGATCTTGCTGGTTCTGGAGGGGATTCCACTGCTGCACCTGGAGTTTGCTATCG
Source organism: Salvelinus fontinalis (assembly GCF_029448725.1). Classification (NCBI taxonomy): domain Eukaryota; kingdom Metazoa; phylum Chordata; class Actinopteri; order Salmoniformes; family Salmonidae; genus Salvelinus; species Salvelinus fontinalis. The sequence goes on along the minus strand of NC_074686.1, from coordinate 39,435,276 downwards.
GACAGCGCCTCAGGAGCGGCAGTGTGGGAGTGTGGGGCTCTGTCAACCCTTACCTCACTGGCATTGGTGGGTGACGGTCCATTCTTGATTACGGTATCTGTGTGGAATTCCTGTGATCATGTGATCAAAACCCTTGCGGCTTCAGGAATATGGTTATAAGTAGCTATAAGTTTGTATGTTTCGCAATATTATGTATTATGTATAGCATACTTTAATATACAGTCCCAGTCAAAAGTTTGGAAACAGCTACTCATTCAAGAGTTTTGCTATATTTTTATAGTAATAGTGAAGATATCCAAACTATGAAACAACACACATGGAATCATGTAGTAACCAAAAAAAGTGATAAACAAATCAAAATATATTTTATATTTCAAATCAAATCAACGTTTATTTGAGAATCTTCAAAGTAGCCACCCTTTGCCTTGATGACAACTTTGCACACTCTTGGCATTCTCTCAACCAGCTGAATGAGGTAGTCACTTGGAATGCATTTCATTTAACAGCTGTGCAAAGTTGTAGAATTCTATTTGTAGAATTTATTTTCTTCTTAATGCTTTGAGCCAATCAGTTGAGTTGTGACAAGGTGCCTTGGTATACAGAAGATAGTCCTATTTGGTAAAAGACCAAGTCCATATTATGGCAAGAACAGCTCAATTAAGCAAAGAGAAATGACAGTCCATCATTACTTTAAGACATGAAGGTCAGTCAATCTGGAAAATTCCAAGAACTTTGTAAGTTTCTTCAAGTGCAGTCGCAAAAACCATGAAGTCCTATGATGAAACTGGCTTTCATGAGGATCGCCACAATTGCTGCAAAGAAGTCACTATTAAAGGACACCAATAACAAAAAGAGACTTGCTTGGGCCAAGAAACACGAGCAATGGACATTAGACCGGTGGAAATCTATCCTTTGGTCTGATGAGTCCAAATTTGAGAGTTTTGGTTCTAACTGCCATGTCTTTGTGAGATGCAGAGTAGGTGAATGGATGATCTTTGCATGTGTGGTTCCCACCGTGAAGCATGGAGGAGGTGGTGTGATGGTGTGGGGGTGCTTTGCTGGTGACACTGTCTGTGATTTATTTAGAATTCAAGGCACATTTAACCAGCATGGCTACCACAGCATTCTGCAGCGATACGCCACCCCATCTGGTTTGAGCTTAGTGGGACTATCAATTGTTTTTTAACAATGACCCAAAACACCACCTCCAGGCTCCTTAAGAGCTGTTTGATCAAATCAAATCGAATCAAATTTTATTAGTCACATACACATGGTTAGCAGATGTTAATGCGAGTGTAGCGAAATGCTTGTGCTTCTAGTTGCGACAATGCAGTAATAACAACAAGTAATCTAACCTAACAATTCCACAACTACTACCTTATACACGCAAGTGTAAAGGGATAAAGAATATGTACGTAAAGATATATGAATGAGTGATGGTACAGAACGGCATAGGCAAGATGCAGTACATGGTATAGAGTACGGTATATACCTATGAGATGAGTACTGTAGGGTATGTAAACATAAAGTGGCATAGTATAAAGTGGCTAGTGGTCCATGTATTACATAAGATGGCAAGATGCAGTAGATGATATAGAGTACAGTATATACATATACATAAGAGATGTGTAATGTAGGGTATGTAAACATTGTATTAGGTGGCATTGTTTAAAGTGGCTGGTGGTACGTTTTTACATAATTTCCATCAATTCCCATTTTTAAAGTGGCTGGAGTTGAGTCAGTATGTTGGCAGCGGCCGCTAGATGTTAGTGGTGGCTGTTTAACAGTCTGATGGCCTTGAGATAGAAGCTGTTTTTCAGTCTCTCGGTCCCTGCATTGATACACCTGTACTGACCTCGCCTTCTGGATGATAGCGGGGTGAACAGGCAGTGGCTTGGGTGGTTGTTGTCCTTGATGATCTTTATGGCCTTCCTGTGACATCGGGTGGTGTAGGTGTCCTGGAGGGTGGGTAGTTTGCCCCGGGTGATGCGTTCTGCAGACCTCACTACCCTCTGGAGAGCCTTACGGTTGTGGGCGGAGCAGTTGCCGTACCAGGCGGTGATTACAGCCCGACTGGATGCTCTCGATTGTGCATCTGTAGAAGTTTGTGAGTGCTTTTGGTGACAAGCCGAATTTCTTCAGCCTCCTGAGGTTGAAGAGGCGCTGCTGCGCCTTCTTCACAACGCTGTCTGTGTGGGTGGACCAATTCAGTTTGTCCGTGATGTGTACACCGAGGAACTTAAAACTTTCCACCTTCTCCACTACTGACCCGTCGATGTGGATAGGGGGGTGCTCCCTCTGCTGTTTCCTGAAGTCCACAATCATCTCCTTTGTTTTGTTGACTTTGAGTGTGAGGTTATTTTCCTGACACCACACTCCGAGGGCCCTCACCTCCTCCCTGTAGGCCGTCTCGTCGTTGTTGGTAATCAAGCCTACCACTGTAGTGTCGTCCGCAAACTTGATGATTGAGTTGGAGGCGTGCATGGCCACGCAGTCGTGGGTGAACAGGGAGTACAGGAGAGGGCTCAGAACGCACCCTTGTGGGGCCCCAGTGTTGAGGATCAGCGGGGTGGAGATGTTGTTACCTACCCTCACCACCTGGGGGCGGCCCGTCAGGAAGTCCAGGACCCAGTTGCACAGGGCGGGGTCGAGACCCAGGGTCTCGAGCTTGATGACGAGTTTGGAGGGTACTATGGTGTTAAATGCTGAGCTGTAGTCGATGAACAGCATTCTCACATAGGTATTCCTCTTGTCCAGATGGGTTAGGGCAGTGTGCAGTGTGGTTGCGATTGCCTCGTCTGTGGACCTATTGGGTCGGTAGGCAAATTGGAGTGGGTCTAGGGTGTCCGGTAGGGTGGAGGTGATATGGTCCTTGACTAGTCTCTCAAAGCACTTCATGATGACGGAAGCGAGTGCTACGGGGCGGTAGTCGTTTAGCTCAGTTACCTTAGCTTTCTTGGGAACAGGAACAATGGTGGCCCTCTTGAAGCATGTGGGAACAGCAGACTGGGATAAGGATTGATTGAATATGTCCGTAAACACACCAGCCAGCTGGTCTGCGCATGCTCTGAGGACGCGGCTGGGAATGCCGTCTGGGCCTGCAGCCTTGCGAGGGTTAACACGTTTAAATGTTTTACTCACCTCGGCTGCAGTGAAGGAGAGCCCGCAGGTTTTGGTAGCGGGCTGTGTCAGTGGCACTGTATTGTCCTCAAAGCGGGCAAAAAAGATATTTAGCCTGTCTGGGAGCAAGACATCCTGGTCCGCGACGGGGCTGGTTTTCTTTTTGTAATCCGTGATAGACTGTAGACCCTGCCACATACCTCTTGTGTCTGAGCTGTTGAATTGCGATTCTATTTTGTCTCTGTACTGGGACTTAGCCTGTTTGATAGCCTTGCGGAGAGAATAGCTACACTGTGTGTATTCGGTCATGTTTCCGGTCACCTTGCCCTGGTTAAAAGCAGTGGTTCGCGCTTTCAGTTTCACGCGAATGCTGCCGTCAATCCACGGTTTCTGGTTTGGGAATGTTTTAATCGTTGCTGTGGGTACGACATCGTCAATGCACTTCCTAATGAACTCGCTCACCGAATCAGCATATTCTTCAATGTTGTTGTTGGACGCAATGCGGAACATATTCCAATCCGCGTGATCGAAGCAGTCTTGAAGCGTGGAATCAGATTGGTCGGACCAGTGTTGAACAGACCTGAGTGCGGGAGCTTGCTGTTTTAGTTTCTGTTTGTAGGCTGGAATCAACAAAATGGAGTCGTGGTCAGCTTTTCCGAAAGGGGGGCGGGGGAGGGCCTTATATGCGTCGCGGAAGTTAGTATAACAATGATCCAGAGTTTTGCCAGCCCTGGTAGGACAATCGATGTGCTGATAGAATTTAGGGAGTTTTGTTTTTAGATTAGCCTTGTTAAAATCCCCAGCTACGATGAATGCAGCCTCAGGGTGTGTGGTTTCCAGTTTAAAGAGAGTCAGATAGAGTTCGTTCAGGGCCGTCGATGTGTCTGCTTGGGGGGGAATATATACGGCTGTGATTATGACCGAAGAGAATTCCCTTGGTAGATAATGCGGTCGACATTTGATTGTGAGGAGTTCTAGATCAGGTGAACAGAATGACTTGAGTTCCTGAGTGTTGTTATGATGATCACACCACGTCTCGTTAATCATGAGGCATACCCCCCCGCCCCTCTTCTTACCAGAAAGATGTTTGTTTCTGTCTGCGCGATGCGTGAAGAAACCAGCTAGCTGCACCGACTCCGTTAGCGTCTTTTGAGTTAGCCATGTTTCCGTGAAGCAGAGCACGTTGCAATCCCTGATGTCTCTCTGGAATGTTACCCGTGCTCGGATTTCATCGACCTTATTGTCAAGAGACTGGACATTGGCGAGTAGTATGCTAGGGAGTGGAGCGCGATGTGCCCGTCTCCGAAGCCTGACCAGGAGACCGCTATGTTTTCCCCTTTTACGGCGTCGCGTAGGCTCCCCGGCTGGGATCAGGTCCATTGTATTGGGTGGAAGGCAAAACACTGGATCCGTTTCGGGAAAGTCATATTCCTGGTAGGAAAGGTGGTTAGTTGACGTTACTCGTATATTCAGTAGTTCCTCCCGACTGTATGTAATGAAATCTAAGATCACCTGGGGAACCAATGTAAGAAATAACACATAAAAAAACAAAATACTGCATATTTTCCAAGGAACGCGAAGCGAGGCTGCCATCTCGCTCGGCGCCGGAAGTTCAAGTTCAAGATCAAGAAGGAGAGTGATGGAGTGTTGCATCAGATGATCTGCCCTTCACAATCACCCGACCTCAACCCAATTGAGATGGTTTGGATGAGTTGGACCGCAGAGTGAAGGAAAAGCAGCCAACAAGTGCTCAGCATATGTGGGAACTCTTTACATCGTTTTGGAAAATCATTCATGAAGCTGGTTGAGAGAATGCCAAGAGTGTGCAAAGCTGTCATCAAAGCAAAGGGTGGCTACTTTGAAAAATCTCTAATATAAAAGATATGTTGATTTGTTTAACACTTCTTTGGTTACTACATGATTCCATATGTGTTATTCCGTAGTTTTGATGTATTCTATTCTACAATGTAGAAAACAGTTTAAAAAAATAATAAAGAAAAACCCTTGAATGAGTATGTGTGTCCAAACTTTTGACTGGTACTCTGTATACTGTATATACTTGGACATAGCATACTTGAATCAACTTGAATATGCTTATAATTCACTGGAATGTACAGGGAATGTAAAGGGCATTTGTTGTGAAACAGGTATTGCCTCCATGTTGGTTTCTTTCCTGGTTGGGATGTACTACAACACTATCATGGCCTGGATCATGTGGTACCTCTTCAACTCCTTCCAGGACCCTCTGCCTTGGAGTCAGTGTCCCCTCAATGCAAACAAGACAGGTACAGACTTTCCTTCGTGAGTAACAGTTGGTATTGGAAGCGTCCTTAACTCAATACGTAGCTACCTCGGTTACCTAGCTACCTCGGTTACCCAGCTACCTCGGTTACCCAGCTACCTCGGTTACCCAGCTACCTCGGTTACCCAGCTACCTCGGTTACCCAGCTACCTCGGTTACCCAGCTACCTCGGTTAAGATGTCTAGACCTCTTGGCGTAAAGGTTTAAGGTGTTGGCTTGGCAGTCGCTGGATCCGGGTTCGAGTCCCGGTCAGGGCTACCCCCCCATGAATTCACTACAGTATCATCAAAACCTGGACCAAGAAAATATGTATTTTAACTTAGCTAGCTAGCCTAATACCAGCATGATAGCAAGCAGGATCAGCTCACGGGTTAACTGACAACGTCACGAAAACGATGCACACACGGCGATGGGGAAGAGGTCCGTGTGTAATTATTTAAGATGTTCAGATAGCTAGCAACTAGCATATAACTATATGAATATATATCTATCTATATATATATATAACTAAGCTAGCAACAATGACAAGAAGCTGCCTTGAGGGGGAATCGTAGGTAGCTGTTATTAATACCATGTGGTTTTGAGGTGTTTCTGACTCGTCTCGTCTATGCCGAATCATGCCGAATCATGCTTTTTCATGCTGTATCATTCTGTATCTTGCTGAATCATGCTGAATACATTGGCAGTAGATAGCTAGCTAGTCAAACATTGAGAATTCAGACCGACCCAACTTCTATCTCATTTTCATCTTAGCTGTTATCATTTTAGATCCAGACAGGCCGTTAAACAGTTTGAATATCGGCAGGTCTGGTGTCAGAGTGCGCACGGAGCTCCTCCGTGGATTACTTCTGGTACAGAGAGACACTGAACACCTCGACGGCCATAGATTTATCCGGAGGCCTTCAGTGGTGGATGGTGCTAGCCCTGGTGTCTGCCTGGACTTTACTCTATGTCTGCTGTATCAGGGGGATTGAGACTACTGGCAAGGTACCATCTCAGATTCCCTCTCTCTCTGTTTATGAGGGAGGTCAAATTTCAGTAAAAATAATGGCCTGCCTTGGGAATGGTGCCAGTTGTCTTATCGCTGATGTTTCTCTGTATCTCTCTCTGTCTCTCTCTCCCTCTGTCCCTCTCTCTCTCTCTCTCTGTCTCTCTCTGTGTCCCTCTCGCTCTGTCTCTGTCTCTCTGTCTCCCCTCTCTTTCTTTCTGTCTCTCTCTCTCTCTCTGTCTCTGTCTCTCTCTCTGTCTCTCTCTCTGTCTCTCTCTCTCTCTCTCTCTGTTTCTCTCTCTCTGTTTCTCTCTCTCTCTGTGTCTCTGTCTCTCTCTGTCTCTGTCTCTCTCTCTCTCTGTGTCTCTCTCTCTGTCCCTCTGTCTCTCTCTCTGTCCCTCTGTCTTTGTCTCTATCTCTCTCTCTCTCTCTCTCTCTGTCTCCATTCATAAGTGGTTCTGGATTCAGTTTATGTAACAGTTCTAGAATCTCTCTCATTCTCATCAGGCTGTGTACATAACATCCACTCTGCCCTACTTGGTGCTCACCATCTTCCTGATCAGAGGACTGACTCTGAAAGGTTCTCTGGATGGAGTCAAGTTCCTCTTCACACCAGACGTAAGCATTAACAGTATGTGCTAATGTTGTCGTGACACTACAATCAACACAAAGACTGATTTCTTTGTGTCTGTTTTCTATTTCTCCAGGTGAATGAGCTGATGAACCCGTCTACCTGGCTGGATGCAGGTGCCCAGGTGTTCTACTCTTTCTCCTTGGCCTTCGGAGGTCTCATCTCCTTCTCCAGCTACAACTCTGTACAGTAAGCAACTCCTTATTAAAACGTTTTTTTTTTTTTTTAACACTTTTATTGCGGCTGAATCCTCATCCGTGCAGAGAGTAAATCACAGATCCTCATGGACATTATACCAAACGGATCTTGTCAATTTCATCTCTTCAAATAATTTCAGTCATTTTCTTCCACTGTCTGTTTCTCCAGCAACAACTGTGAACAGGACGCTGTCATCATCTCCGTCATCAACGGAGCCACCTCCGTCTACTCTGCTACCGTCATCTACTCCATCATAGGCTTCAGGGCCACGGAGAAGTTTGACGACTGCTCGGATAGGTGAATTCCTAGTTCCTCCTTGGTTGAATCCATACTTTCAATCAAATTCAATGTAGATAGAACTCATATTTGTTGACAACACTGTCAAGTATATGTCAAAATTGGATTTAATAAATAGAGATTACAGGAAGATAATCTAATGAGTTTGGTATTTACTTCTATGTGTTCTCTTGACCCTTCTGAATGTGTTCTCTTCCTAGTAACATCATGGCCCTGCTGAATGTGTTCTCTTCCTAGTGACATCACGGCCCTTATGAATGTGTTCTCTTCCTAGTGACATCACGGCCCTTATGAATGTGTTCTCTTCCTAGTGACATCACGGCCCTGCTGAATGTGTTCTCTTCCTAGTAACACCATGGCCCTGCTGAATGTGTTCTCTTCCTAGTAACACCATGGCCCTGCTGAATGTGTTCTCTTCCTAGTGACATCACGGCCCTTCTGAATGTGTTCTCTTCCTAGTGACATCACGGCCCTTCTGAATGTGTTCTCTTCCTAGTGACATCACGGCCCTGTTGAATGTGTTCTCTTCCTAGTGACATCACGGCCCTGCTGAATGTGTTCTCTTCCTAGTGACATCACGGCCCTTATGAATGTGTTCTCTTCCTAGTGACATCACGGCCCTTATGAATGTGTTCTCTTCCTAGTGACATCATGGCCCTGCTGAATGTGTTCTCTTCCTAGTAACACCATGGCCCTGCTGAATGTGTTCTCTTTCTAGTGACACCATGACCCTGCTGAATGTGTTCTCTTCCTAGTGACACCATGGCCCTGTTGAATGTGTTCTCTTCCTAGTGACATCACGGCCCTTCTGAATGTGTTCTCTTCCTAGTGACATCACGGCCCTGTTGAATGTGTTCTCTTCCTAGTGACATCACGGCCCTGTTGAATGTGTTCTCTTCCTAGTGACATCACGGCCCTGTTGAATGTGTTCTCTTCCTAGTGACATCACGGCCCTTCTGAATGTGTTCTCTTCCTAGTGACATCATGGCCCTGCTGAATGTGTTCTCTTCCTAGTAACACCATGGCCCTGCTGAATGTGTTCTCTTTCTAGTGACACCATGACCCTGCTGAATGTGTTCTCTTCCTAGTGACACCATGGCCCTGTTGAATGTGTTCTCTTCCTAGTGACATCACGGCCCTTCTGAATGTGTTCTCTTCCTAGTGACATCACGGCCCTGTTGAATGTGTTCTCTTCCTAGTGACATCACGGCCCTTCTGAATGTGTTCTCTTCCTAGTGACATCACGGCCCTGCTGAATGTGTTCTCTTCCTAGTGACATCACGGCCCTTCTGAATGTGTTCTCTTCCTAGTGACATCACGGCCCTTCTGAATGTGTTCTCTTCCTAGTAACACCATGGCCCTGCTGAATGTGTTCTCTTTCTAGTGACACCATGACCCTGCTGAATGTGTTCTCTTCCTAGTAACACCATGGCCCTTATGAATGCATTTGATCTCCCTGAGCACTACTTCACTGTGAACAACTATGAGGAAGTTCTCCAAGGTCTCAACAGCACATCGCCAGACATCATCCAGGGATTAAACCTGAAGACCTGTGATCTACAGCAGTTTCTCAGTCAGGTAGTGAAATTACACCATGTCCAATCCAAGACATATCATTCACTCTAAGGGACACCAGAACTTACTTATGTCCGTACTGTGTTTCCTGTATCCGTACTGTGTTTCCTGTATCCGTACTGTGTTTCCTGTATCCGTACTGTGTTTCCTGTATCCGTACTGTGTTTCCTGTGTACATACTGTGTTTCCTGTATACATACTGTGTTTCCTGTATACATACTGTGTTTCCTGTATCCGTACTGTGTTTCCTGTATCCGTACTGTGTTTCCTGTATACATACTGTGTTTCCTGTATACGTACTGTGTTTCCTGTATACGTACTGTGTTTCCTGTACCCGTACTGTGTTTCCTGTATCCGTACTGTGTTTCCTGTAGGGTGTGGAGGGAACTGGTTTGGCCTTCATCGTGTTCACAGAAGCCATCACCAAGATGCCTGTCTCTCCTCTCTGGTCCATCCTGTTCTTCATCATGCTCTTCTGTCTGGGACTGTCCACCATGTTTGGGAACATAGAGGGGGTCGTGGTGCCCCTTCAGGATCTGAACATCTTCCCTAAAAGGTGTCCCAAAGAAGTCTTGACAGGTTAGTGACATACAGAAGCTGAGATTCTTCTTCTTCTAAACTGCACTAAATCAAAATGTCTTCAAACCAAGGCATTGTCTTCAACATCCCAGTTGTTCAGGGATTGAGATCACACGCTTGTTATTGACCTTTAAAAGGGGGTGTATCCCTCTGAACATCCAATGACCTTTAAAAGGGGGTGTATCCCTCTGAACATCCAATGACCTTTATTAAAAGGGGGTGTATCCCTCTGAACATCCAATGACCTTTAAAAGGGGGTGTATCCCTCTGAACATCCAATGACCTTTAAAAGGGGGTGTATCCCTCTGAACATCCAATGACCTTTAAAAGGGGGTGTATCCCTCTGAACATCCAATGAGGTTGAGCACCCCTGAAAGAACCTTGGTTGTCAACGTTTAAACAACCGTCTTTGTTTTGTCTTCTTTCAGGTGTCACTTGTATTGTTTGTTTCACCGTCGCTCTCATATTCACCCAGCGGTCTGGTAACTACTGGCTGGCTCTGTTCGACAGCTTTGCCGGCTCCATCCCTCTCCTAGTCATCGCCTTCTGCGAAATGGTGTCTGTTGTTTACATCTATGGGATAGACAGGTGAGTCCAGATACTGAAACACCACGAAATAAAATAGAACTGAATAGAATAGAAAATACTTAATTGTCAAAGCTATGTGGAGATATAGAGTAGATGTCACACCATTTGGACACACCTACTCATTCAAGGGTTCTTCTTAATATTTTGCTATTTTCTACAGTGTAGAATAATAGTGAAGACATAAAAACTATGAAATAACACATATTGAATCATGTAGTAGCCAAAAAAGTGTTAAACAAATCAAAATATATTAAACCCTTAGGTAAGACGATGTGTAAACCCTTAGGTAAGACGATGTGTAGACCCTTAGGTAAGACGATGTGTAGACCCTTAGGTAAGACGATGTGTAGACCCTTAGGTAAGACGATGTGTAGGGGCTTAGGTAAGACGATGTGTAAACCCTTAGGTAAAACGATGTGTAGACCCTTAGGTAAGACGATGTGTAAACCAATAGGTAAGACGGTGTAGACCCTTAGGTAAGACGATGTGTTGACCCTTAGGTAAGACGATGTGTAGACCCTTAGGTAAGACGATGTGTAGACCCTTAGGTAAGACGATGTGTAAACCCTTAGATAAGACGATGTGTAGACCCTTAGGTAAGACGATGTGTAAACCCTTAGGTAAGACCATGTGTAGACCCATAGGTAAGATGATGTGTAGACCCTTAGGTAAGACGATATGTAAACCCTTAGGTAAGACGATGTGTAGACCCTTAGGTAAGACGATGTGTAAACCCTTAGGTAAGACGATGTGTAGACCCTTAGGTAAGACGATGTGTAAACCCTTAGGTAAGACGATGTGTAGACCCTTAGGTAAGACGATGTGTAGACCCTTAGGTAAGACGATGTGTAGACCCTTAGGTAAGACGATGTGTGACCCTTAGGTAAGACGATGTGTAGACCCTTAGGTAAGACGATGTGTAGACCCTTAGGTAAGACGATGTGTAAACCCTTAGGTAAGACGATGTGTAAACCCTTAGGTAAGACGATGTGTAAACCCTTAGGTAAGACGATGTGTAGACCCTTAGGTAAGACGATGTGTAAACCCTTAGGTAAGACGATGTGTAGACCCTTAGGTAAGACGATGTGTAAACCCTTAGGTAAGACGATGTGTAGACCCTTAGGTAAGACGATGTGTAGACCCTTAGGTAAGACGATGTGTAGACCCTTAGGTAAGACGATGTGTAAACCCTTAGGTAAGACGATGTGTAGACCCTTAGGTAAGACGATGTGTAAACCCTTAGGTAAGACGATGTGTAGACCAATAGGTAAGATGATGTATCGGGGCTTAGGTAAGACGATGTGTGACCCTTAGGTAAGACGCTGTGTAGACCCTTAGGTAAGACGATGTGTAAACCCTTAGGTAAGACGATGTGTAGACCCTTAGGTAAGACGATGTGTAGACCCTTAGGTAAGACGATGTGTAGGGGCTTAGGTAAGATGATGTGTAGACCCTTAGGTAAGACGATGTGTAAACCCTTAGGTAAGACGATGTGTAAACCCTTAGGTAAGACGATGTGTAGACCCTTAGGTAAGACGATGTGTAAACCCTTAGGTAAGACGATGTGTAGACCCTTAGGTAAGACGATGTGTAAACCCTTAGGTAAGACGATGTGTAAACCCTTAGGTAAGACGATGTGTAGACCCTTAGGTAAGACGATGTGTAGACCCTTAGGTAAGACGATGTGTAGACCCTTACTGTTGGGTTAAATCAAACTTGGGAACATGTATCACAATGTGCACATTCCTCTTCATTGGATATCACGGGGAACGTTCATTCTGATAACCAGCCATTGGAACATCGAAATCCCAGTTAATTCACTCTCCTACTCCGACAGGTTTAACGCAGACATCGAGTTCATGATTGGACACAAGCCCAACCTGTTCTGGCAGGTGACCTGGAGGTTCGTCAGTCCAGTCATCATGCTGGTCATCTTCATCTTCTACTTCGTCACCCAGGTCAGCGGGGAGCTAACCTACCTCGTATGGGACGAAGACGCGGTAAGCCTTGTTGACAGGAAATAGGTCATGAATGTTGTTGATATCATTTACTGCGTCCCAAATGGCACCATATTCCACTACTTTAGACCAGGGTCTATAGGGTAGTAGTGCACTACTTTAGACCAGGGTCTATAGGGTAGTAGTGCACTACTTTAGACCAGGGTCTATAGGGTAGTAGTGTACTACTGTAGACCAGGGTCAGTAGGGTAGTAGTGCACTACTTTAGACCAGGGTCTATAGGGTAGTAGTGCACTACTTTAGACCAGGGTCTATAGGGTAGTAGGGCACTACTTTAGACCAGGGTCTATAGGGTAGTAGTGCACTACTTTAGACCAGGGTCTATAGGGCAGTAGTGCACTACTTTTGACCAGGGCCCGTAGAGGATGCAAACATTGACATGTATGCATTTTCTCCCTTATTCTAAGTAAAGACTTTCACTTGTTGACGTTTAAAGTAAATTTAATAAAATAAGTTATTTTGTTGTTCCCTGATTTCCTTCATCTCCCTGGTTCTAGGAGGAATTCCCTACTCTGGCAGACCGTCAGTATCCCGACTGGATCTACTTCATCATATTTATTTTGGCTGGCATTCCCAGTCTGGCTGTCCCCGGAGTCGCCATATTCAAATTCATCTACAACCGCTGCTGCCTGAAAGACAACGGCTACAGAGAAGACACCGTCAACTCTGTCTCCGCTAAAATACAGATGACAGAAAAAACGATGGACTAAGTAACAGGTTCACCTTCAGATCTGGATTTCAATGAAAACTTGTTGTTTTTTCAGTGTTTTATTTAAAAAAATAATAATCTTTCATCTGGAAGAATTGAAGATGCCCAATACATTACGCAAATTAAGGTGGAGAGCATAGACCAGGAGTCTCCAACAGGTCGACCGCCAGCTCCCAGTAGCACACAGCTCACCAGACTATTCTGAAAGTAGTTCCACCGCAAACTGTCATTAACAAATCTCATAAGTATCAGAAACCGCCAGCTCCCAGTAGCACACAGCTCACCAGACTATTCTGAAAGTAGTTCCACCGCAAACTGTCATTAACAAATCTCATAAGTATCAGAAACCGCAAGCTCCCAGCGACTATCCAATCAAAGCCACATTAACATTATCCCGCCCCCGGGCGACTATCCAATCAAAGCCACATTAACATTATCCCGCCCCCGGGCGACTATCCAATCAAAGCCACATTAACATTATCCCGCCCCCGGGCGACTATCCAATCAAAGCCACATTAACATTATCCCGCCCCCCGGGTTAGCCACTATAGGCTGAAAAAAAAGCCACGACTAACACAATATCTGCCAATTAATTCCCAGCAGTATTGCCCGTGTCTGTCTGTGTGGTACGAGCCTTTGTCTATCAAAAGCGTCTTGTGTGCTGACAGAAATAATTTCCCCAAAAAACTTCTCAATTAAAACTACAAAGTAGGCTTACCTGGCAGAAGTATATCATGAGGAAGTATATCATGAGGAAGTATATCATGAGGAAGTATAATCATGAGGAAGTATAATCATGAGGAAGTATATCATGAGGAAGTATAATCATGAGGAAGTATAATCATGAGGAAGTATAATCATGAGGAAGTATATCATGAGGAAGTATAATCATGAGGAAGTATAATCATGAGGAAGTATATCATGAGGAAGTATAATCATGAGGAAGTATATCATGAGGAAGTATATCATGAGGAAGTATAATCATGAGGAAGTATAATCATGAGGAAGTATATCATGAGGAAGTATAATCATGAGGAAGTATAATCATGAGGAAGTATATCATGAGGAAGTATAATCATGAGGAAGTATATCATGAGGAAGTATATCATGAGGAAGTATATCATGAGGAAGTATAATCATGAGGAAGTATATCATGAGGAAGTATATCATGAGGAAGTATATCATGAGGAAGTATAATCATGAGGAAGTATATCATGAGGAAGTATAATCATGAGGAAGTATAATCATGAGGAAGTATATCAATGTATCTTTGTTATTTGCAAACTTTGCCATGAAATGAGCAGCAGCAGTACAGAACCATCACTAGACTGGAACATTAGACGGCACATTCCTCACTTGCTAGAGTTGCAATTAAAGGGCCAGATGCTCAATTAAAGGAGAATTACACCAAATAAAATCGTTCAGACCTAAATTTGCTTTTTGTCCACTAAGGACCAGGGGAAGAGTTGACAACATGTTGCCCTACTTCCTGTTGTACACTAAGGACCCAGGGAAGAGTTGACAACATAGTGCCCTACTTCCTGTTGTCCACTAAGGACCAGGGGAAGAGTTGACAACATAGTGCCCTACTTCCTGTTGTCCACTAAGGACCAGGGGAAGAGTTGACAACATAGTGCCCTACTTCCTGTTGTACACTAAGGACCCAGGGAAGAGTTGACAACATAGTGCCCTACTTCCTGTTGAACACTAAGGACCCAGGGAAGAGTTGACAACATAGTGCCCTACTTCCTGTTGAACACTAAGGACCCAGGGAAGAGTTGACAACATAGTGCCCTACTTCCTGTTGAACACTAAGGACCAGGGGATGAGTTGCAGGCGGAAGGAGAAGAGAAGAATGGGCCTATTTGAAAGCTAGAATTAGTAGCTCGCAACACGTTTCATTGTTTTTTAAAAGTAGCTCCTCGTGTTAGAAAAGGTTGGAGAACCCTGTCATACAAAATTCTCACCTCACTCTCATATATATATAATAAACAAACAAATTTGTACATTAGAGAATACAACACCATAAGACTGTGAGCTATTGGCTCTAAGGTATTACGTTGTGTACCGTATGGGAATTATTATTTTCAGTTTTGTAAACTTTGTATAAGTGATGCAGAAACCCTTTTTTTTTCTCAAATAATATTCTCAATTTTGTGTAGTATGAATTAAATGGATATATCAGTATTTTTTTCTCCAAAAGAATCATTCGTTTCATGGAAAATTGTAACATACGCACAGTTTCTGTCTTCATGCCTTTTATTTGTTGTTGTTGTTGTTGTTGCAATGTTGAATAAAAAAGACAAAATGTTACAAAACACCTCCAGTGCACTGGCTCACTATTCTGTCCCTGCTTTTACACTATGTTTGTTACTAAGCAACATGTATCTAAGAGACACTGAATGACTCGATGTCGCCAAGTGCAGTGTTACCACGCTGATACAGTAGCCTCTACCTGACCACTGCACAACGATATGGGTCTGTGTCCCGAAGGGCACCCTATTCCCTGCATAGAGCACAGTGGAGGCTGCTGAGGGGAGGACGGCTCATAATAATGGGTGGAACAGAGCAAATTAAATGGCATCGGACACATGGAAACCACGCGTTTGATACATTTGCTACCAGTCCACCTATTCCGCTACAGCCATTACCACGAACCCGTCCTCCCCAACGAAGGTGCCACCAACCTCATGTGAAGGGAATAGGTTGATATTTGGCCTGCAATTCACAAAAAACCTTTAGACTTTTGCTACGCTTAGACTAATGATTGTTAGGTGCCTTACAGATGGGCAACAGCATAGCACAACTAATTCAATAAACCTATCCTGAAGAAAGGAATGGGCCACAGCGTATTCATGCACAATTTAACTATTACAATTGTGATAACATTTGGTGGATTAAGTCATGTTTTGCCACTTAGATTTTTTTTTGCATTCTACTACTTGATGTGTCGTCCCATAGAATCAGAATGTGCAGAACAGAAAGTCCTCCAGTGCACAGGCAGATTTGACCGATGGAATCTGCCATTGTTAAGAACCCCGAGAAAAGAACAGAATTCTGTGTTGCTTAGAACTCTGACTTCATAACAATCAATCAAACATTCCGAATGGCCACTACACCATAGAGGGTTCTGGGACACCAAATAACGCAACTGGTGTACGCAACAGGAAACGCTGCATTCATTGGAAACGGACAATCTATTCATTCTATTTCTACGTACGAAATTAGATGTGCTTTCTGAAGGCAACTTTAGATTTCTCTCCTAGTCTAATTATTATTGTACTACGTCCATCCGCTCTAGAGCTTCAACTAGTTTTAAGCTATTAACACGAAACCAACTTCCAAATGTCCAGACTGCCCCAACTCGGACTGCTCGGGTAACATTTTTGATAACATTTATACACGGAGTGTACAAAACATTCAGAACGCCTTCTCTTTCAATGACATAGACTGACCAGGTGAATCCAGGTGAAAGCTATGATCCCTTGTTGATGTCGCTTGTTAAATCCACTTCAATCAGTGTAGATGAAGAGGGGAGGAGACAGGTTTAAGCCTTGAGACAATTGAGACATGGATGGTGTATGTGCCATTCAGAGGGTGAATGGGCAAGACAAAAGATTTTAGTTCTTTTGAACAGGGTATGATAGTAGGTGCCAGGCACACCGGTTTGAGTGTGTCAAAAACTGCAACGCTGCTGGTTTTTCACGCTCAACAGTTTCCTGTGTGTATCAAGAATGGTCCACCACCCAAAGGACATCCAGCCAACTTGACACAACTGTGGGAAGCATTAGAGTCAATATGGGCCAGCATCCCTGTGGAACGCTTTCAAAACCTTGTAGACTCCATGACCTGATGAATGTAGTCTGTTCTGAAGGCAAAACGAGGTGCAACTCAATATTTGGAATGTTTTGTACACTGGGAATAGGGTTCCATTTGATACACAAGGAATAGGGTGCCATTTGAGACACAGGGAATAGGGTTCCATTTGAGACACAGGGAATAGGGTTCCATTTGAGACACAGGAAATAGGGTGCCATTTGAGACACAGGGAATAGGGTTCCATTTGAGACACAGGTAATAGGGTTCCATTTGAGACACAGGGAATAGGGTTCCATTTGAGACAGAGGGAATAGGGTTCCATTTGAGACACAGGGAATAGGGTTCCATTTGAGACACAAGGAATAGGGTTCCGTTTGAGACACAAGGAATAGGGTTCCATTTGAGACACAGGGAATAGGGTTCCATTTGAGACACAGGGAATAGGGTAGACCTGCATCACTCTGCTAAGAGGGTATAAGTATTTGGTCTCTTTTTTTGTTGTTGCCTTTGTTTGTGTTTATCCATGGCCATACTGCAGAATAAGCAATGAGGAAGAATATCGCGATTGGGATAAGTTTTTCAAAACCAAGAGAAATTACAAAAAAAAGTGTCTGGGCAGTTCTATAATAAGCCATTTACATAAAAAAAATAGAGATTTTGTAAAAAGAATTTTAAAAAAGAATTTAAAAAAAGAGTCTCATCTCCTTCTCCAGTACAGTAGATAATAACACAGTAATAACATAGTACAATATAGACTACGATCAAACAGAACACAGGGTTTTGCCTTGCTCCTACAAAGCAATATGTGGGAGATAAAAGCAGCACAGGCCACACGTGAAACAGTCATTAATTAAGAATAAGATAAAACCTACCAGACATCAGGCAACAATTTCCAGGTACAGTATGTTGAACATGTTATATATTTGCTTTATTTTATTTGGGTTTTTTCTGCAGTAACAACTGTGAGAGGGATGCTGTGATTCTCTCTGTGATCACTGGTTGTACATCCCAGAGAGGTTTGACCACTGTGTCACCAGGTGACTCAATAAAACATAAATACCATTCAGAAAAGATATTACTGGGGAAAGGAGATTTTCTTCACCATGTAAGTTGACAAGGACAATTTCTCGGCCTTGTTAATTAAATCAAATAAAAGCACAATATTTTAAGATCAAATATAAGTTACAGCTGACATAATACCATGACACTATGTCCATTAGGAACCTGTTTTTGACTTCTTCTTAGCTATTTTTTCACAGTCCAGTGTAACATGTTTCCACAGGAACATACTGGCACTTCTCAATGTGTATGCACTTCCTGAAGGCTATGTCAGAGAAACCAACTCTCAGGAAGTTGTCCAGAAACTGAACAACATGTCTTCAGACATTATTCAGGGCCTGGATCTCAACACCTGATCTATGATAGGTTTCTATTAGACTCTTCTCAGTGAGGTAATACCTGATCTATGATAGGTTTCTATTAGACTCTTCTCAGTGAGGTAATACCTGATCTATGATAGGTTTCTATTAGACTCTTCTCAGTGAGGTAATACCTGATCTATGATAGGTTTCTATTAGACTCTTCTCAGTGAGGTAATACCTGATCTATGATAGGTTTCTATTAGACTCTTCTCAGTGAGGCAACACCTGATCTATGATAGACTTATATTAGACTCTTCTCAGTGAGGTAATACCTGATCTATGATAGGTTTCTATTAGACTCTTCTCAGTGAGGTAATACCTGATCTATGATAGGTTTCTATTAGACTCTTCTCAGTGAGGTAATACCTGATCTATGATAGGTTTCTATTAGACTCTTCTCAGTGAGGTAATACCTGATCTATGATAGGTTTCTATTAGACTCTTCTCAGTGAGGTAACACCTGATCTATGATAGAAGTTTAGAACCACCGAGACTCTTCTTAGAGCTGGTCACCCGGCAAAACTGAGCAACCGGGGGAGAAGGGCCTTGGTCAGGGAGGTGACCAAGAACCTGATGGTCAGTCTGACAGAGCTCCAGAGTTCCTCTGTGGAGATGGGAGAAACTTCTAGAAGGACAACCATCTCTGCAGCATTCCACCATGCAGGCCACTCCTCAGTTTGCCAAAAGGCACCTAAAAGACTCTCAGACTATGAGAAACAAGATTCTCTGTTTCTGATGAAACCAAGATTGAACCCTTTTGCCTGAGTGCCAAGTGTCATGTCTGGAGGAAACCTGGCAACATCCCTACGGTGAAGCATGGGGGTGGCAGCATCATGCTGTGGGGATGTTTTTCAGTGGCAGGGACTGAGAGACTAGTCAGGATCGACGGAAAGATTAACGGAGCAAAGTACAGAGAGATCCTTGATGAAAACCTGCTACAGAGTGCTCAGGACCTCAGACTGGGGTGAAGGTTCACCTTCCAACAGGACAACGACTCTAAGCACACAGCCAAGACAATGCAGAAGTGGCTTCGGGACAAGTCTCTGAATGTCCTTGAGTGGCCCAGCCAGAGCCCTGACTTGAACCCGATCGAACATCTCTGGAGAGACCTGAAAATAGCTGTGCAGCTACGCTCCTCATCCAACCTGACAGAGCTTGAGATGATCACAGAGTTGAATGGGAGAAACTCCCCAAATAGCTTGTAGCGTCATACTCAACAAGGCTTGAGTGTAACGATCGTCGTATAGAGGAGAAGGCCAAGGTGCAGCGTGGTAAGTACTCATAATTACTTTTAATGAATACGAATACTATAACAAAACAAAAACGATAAACGAACAGTTCTGCAAGGTGACATACACTAAACAGAAAACAACCACCCACAACTAACAGTGGGAAAACAGGCTACCTAAGTATAGCTCCCAATCAGAGACAACGATAGACAGCTGCATCTGATTGGGAACCACACCAGGCCAAACACATAGAAATAGACAACCTAGACATACAACATAGAATACACACCCACATCACACCCTGACCAAACTAAAAATAGAAACATACAAAGCCATCTACAGTCAGGGTGTGACATTGAGGCTGTAATCGCTGCCAAGTGTGCTTCAACAAAGTAGACTGTGAAATCACGCCGGAGAGCCTTTCACAGCCTCAAGACAGACCTGGGCTCGGGGCACCAGGGAGAAAAATACTTTAATTATGAGCACAGTCGTCAATTAGCTAATGAAGACTACAGTGACGTTGAGTGGATGGCGATGGAGGAGGTGAAAGGGAGATGGAAGCTAAAACGACAGAAGTATGGAGAGTCCTATATGATGTAATAAAACGCTCAGGCTTGCCTTTGTTTCAGAGTCTGACTAGCTGGTTGGTGTACTCCGCCATGTCCCAGATCACATTGAGGAAGTAAACCTGGTTTCTGTACACATTCTGACCAAAGGGCAAACTCTGGGCATAAATCAAATCAAATTTCAAATGTATTTATATAGCCCTTCGTACATCAGCTGTGCAGGTGTAGAAGCATGGTGGCTAGGAAAAACTCCCTAGAAAAACTCCCTTCCAGGGCATAGGCATGGAACCTAACGCCCAAAACCACAGAAAGTCTCGCTGATTAGAAGTAACAAGGTTACTGAGGGAAATGGAATGTGTCCACTCTTGGAATAAAGGTGAGCAAGAAAATAAATGATTGATTCCATTACAGATAAAATGTAATCCCCCCAAAAATTCATTCATAAAACCCAGTAAAACATTAACCATAGAGAAATGACCATTACTATATCATAGCTGTTACGGTTTATTACAGTATCTATAAACTATGTTAGTGGTTAGCTAGTTAACCATCAATCTGCTGGTGTGTCTATCTGGGTTTCTTCCAGACAGAGAGGCTGAAGTCCCTCTGCTTTGTTTACTGTGGCTGGTTGTGGTCACACATTTCATGTAGGCCGTGGACAGAGTGGACAGACAGTTGATTGACAGGTGGTCATAGCCTATAGCAGAGCCCGACTCACTTTAAAGTCCAGGAAGAGGGCGTGGCACTTGAGTCTGAGGATGGACATGAGCTTCCTCATCATTTGCTGCGCGTCACAGTGGGCTAGAGTCAGACTGTAGCTCAGGGATTTATTTATTTAGTTATTTTCACCTTTAATTAACCAGGTCGGCCAGTTGAGAACAAGTTCTCATTTACAACTGCGACCTGGCCAAGATAAAGCAAAGCAGTTCGACAAAAACAACAACACAGAGTTACACATAAAGAAACGTACAGTCAATAACACAATAGAAAAGTAAAGAAGTAAGGAGGTAAGGCAATAAATAGGCCAATAGTAGTGAAGTAATTACAATTTATCAAATTAACACTGGAGTGATAGATGTGCAGATGAGGATGTGCAATATAGGCCGACGTATCTGAGAGGAGAATAAATAAAGATAGAAAGCATCCAGGACTAGAAACCCAACAGGTTAGGTTGTGTCTACTTTAATCACAATGAATACAACCCGTGAGATACATCTTAACCCGTTTGTTCTTACCAATTCATTTCCTATTCATCCGAGTAGATGGACTGACCCCCACGCCAGACCCACACGGATGGGAGTTTAGTGTTGATTTAGAGGACATTTAAGAGATCCAGGGTGCCCTCTGGTGGTGAGAGTTGGGAGTTATTCAGGAAGTGTGTTTGACAGACAAGTAGGCATGTGATCTAAAGGTGAATCCACTGTTCTGGGATCAGGTTTAGGATTGATCACCTGCACAGCAGTCAAACAATGAAGTTAGTTAGTAGTTTAAATAGAAGTTAGTTACTAGTTTATATAGAAGTTATTTACTAGTTTACATAGAAGTTAGTTACTAGTTTAAATAGAAGTTAGTTACTAGTTTAAATAGAAGTTAGTTACTAGTTTAAATAGAAGTTAGTTACTAGTTTAAATATAATTAGTTACTAGTTTAAATAGAATTAGCTACTAGTTTAAATAGAAGTTAGTTACTAGTTTAAATATAAGTTAGTTACTAGTTTAAATAGAAGTTAGTTACTAGTTTAAATAGAAGTTAGGTACTAGTTTAAATAGAATGACTACTTGTTTAAATAGAAGTTAGTTACTAGTTTAAATATAATTAGTTACTAGTTTAAATAGAAGTTAGGTACTAGTTTAAATAGAAGTGAGTTACTAGTTTAAATAGAAGTTAGTTACTAGTTTAAATATAATTAGTTACTAGTTTAAATAGAAGTTAGGTACTAGTTTAAATAGAATTAGCTACTTGTTTAAATAGAAGTTAGTTACTAGTTTAAATAGAAGTTAGTTACTAGTTTAAATAGAAGTTAGTTACTAGTTTAAATATAATTAGTTACTAGTTTAAATAGAAGTCAGGTACTAGTTTAAATAGAATTAGCTACTTGTTTAAATAGAAGTTAGTTACTTGTTTAAATAGAAGTGAGTTACAAGTTTAAATATAAGTTAGTTACTAGTTTATATAGAAGTTAGTTACTAGTTTAAATAGAAGTTAGTTACTTGTTTAAATAGAAGTTAGTTACTAGTTTAAATAGAAGTTAGTTACTAGTTTAAATAGAAGTTAGTTACTAGTTTAAATAGAAGTTAGTTACTAGTTTAAATATAATTAGTTACTAGTTTAAATAGAATTAGCTACTAGTTTAAATAGAATGACTACTTGTTTAAATAGAAGTTAGTTACTAGTTTAAATAGAAGTTAGTTACTAGTTTAAATATAATTAGTTACTAGTTTAAATAGAAGTTAGGTACTAGTTTAAATAGAATTAGCTACTTGTTTAAATAGAAGTTAGTTACTAGTTTAAATAGAAGTTAGTTACTAGTTTAAATAGAAGTTAGTTACTAGTTTAAATATAATTAGTTACTAGTTTAAATAGAAGTTAGGTACTAGTTTAAATAGAATTAGCTACTTGTTTAAATAGAAGTTAGTTACTAGTTTAAATAGAAGTGAGTTACAAGTTTAAATTTAAGTTAGTTACTAGTTTATATAGAAGTTAGTTACTAGTTTAAATAAAAGTTAGTTACTAGTTTAAATAAAAGTTAGTTACTTGTTTAAATAGAAGTTAGTTACTAGTTTAAATAGAAGTTACTAGTTTAAATAGAAGTGATTACAAGTTTAAATATAAGTTAGTTACTAGTTTATATAGAAGTTAGTTACTAGTTTAAATAGAAGTTAGTTACTAGTTTAAATAAAAGTTAGTTACTAGTTTAAATAAAAGTTAGTTACTAGTTTAAATAGAAGTTAGTTACTAGTTTAAATAGAAGTTAGTTACTAGTTTAAATAAAAGTTAGTTACTAGTTTAAATAGAAGTTAGTTACTAGTTTAAATAGAAGTTAGTTACTAGTTTAAATAAATAGAAGAGAATAGCCACTGGTAGAAAAATAGCAGAAAGGAAGATTTGTTATGCTCCTCCATCAGTCCGTCAAATGTTATTTATACATTATACACTGCTCAAAAAAATAAAGGGAACACTTAAACAACACAATGTAACTCCAAGTCAATCACACTTCTGTGAAATCAAACTGTCCACTTAGGAAGCAACACTGATTGACAATAAATTTCACATGCTCTTGTGCAAATGGAATAGACAAAAGGTGGAAATTATAGGCAATTAGCAAGACACCCCCCAAAACAGGAGTGATTCTGCAGGTGGTGACCACAGACCACTTCTCAGTTCCTATGCTTCCTGGCTGATGTTTTGGTCACTTTTGAATGCTGGCGGTGCTCTCACTCTAGTGGTAGCATGAGACGGAGTCTACAACCCACACAAGTGGCTCAGGTAGTGCAGTTCATCCAGGATGGCACATCAATGCAAGCTGTGGCAAAAAGGTTTGCTGTGTCTGTCAGCGTAGTGTCCAGAGCATGCAGGCGCTACCAGGAGACAGGCCAGTACATCAGGAGACGTGGAGGAGGCCATAGGAGGGCAACAACCCAGCAGCAGGACCGCTACCTCCGCCTTTGTGCAAGGAGGTGCACTGCCAGCGCCCTGCAAAATGACCTCCAGCAGGCCACAAATGTGCATGTGTCAGCATATGGTCTCACAAGGGGTCTGAGGATCTCATCTCGGTACCTAATGGCAGTCAGGCTACCTCTGGCGAGCACATGGAGGGCTGTGCGGCCCCACAAAGAAATGCCACCCCACACCATGACTGACCCGTCGCCAAACCGGTCATGCTGGAGGATGTTGCAGGCAGCAGAACGTTCTCCACGGCGTCTCCAGACTCTGTCACGTCTGTCACATGTGCTCATGTGCTCAGTGTGAACCTGCTTTCATCTGTGAAGAGCACAGGACGCCAGTGGCGAATTTGCCAATCTTGGTGTTCTCTGGCAAATGCTAAACGTCCTGCACGGTGTTGGGCTGTAAGCACAACCCCCACCTGTGGACGTCGGGCCCTCATACCACCCTCATGGAGTCTGTTTCTGACCGTTTGAGCAGACACATGCACATTTGTGGCCTGCTGGAGGTCATTTTGCAGGGCTCTGGCAGTGCACCTCCTTGCACAAAGGCGGAGGTAGCGGTCCTGCTGCTGGGTTGTTGCCCTCCTACGGCCTCCTCCACGTCTCCTGATGTACTGGCCTGTCTCCTGGTAGAGCCTGCATGCTCTGGACACTACGCTGACAGACACAGCAAACCTTTTTGCCACAGTTCGCATTGATGTGCCATCCTGGATGAACTGCACTACCTGAGCCACTTGTGTGGGTTGTAGACTCCGTCTCATGCTACCACTAGAGTGAGAGCACCGCCAGCATTCAAAAGTGACCAAAACATCAGCCAGGAAGCATAGGAACTGAGAAGTGGTCTTTGGTCACCACCTGCAGAATCACTCCTGTTTTGGGGGGTGTCTTGCTAATTGCCTATAATTTCCACCTTTTGTCTATTCCATTTGCACAACATCATGTGAAATTTATTGTCAATCAGTGTTGCTTCCTAAGTGGACAGTTTGATTTCACAGAAGTGTGATAGGACTTGGAGTTACATTGTGTTGTTTAAGTGTTCCCTTTATTTTTTTGAGCAGTGTATATTTATACAGCCCTTTAACTTCCAACATCCTGCTACACCTCCTCTTTCTGTCAGCGTTATCCACACAGTAGTCATGGCTACAACCCTAACAGTCATATATAGTCATTAAACATGGTTTTAACCCTAACAGTCATATATAGTCATTAACATGGTTTTAACCCTAACAGTCATATATAGTCATTAAACATGGTTTTAACCCTAACAGTCATATATAGTCATTAAACATGGTTTTAACCCTAACAGTCATATATAGTCATTAAACATGGTTTTAACCCTAACAGTCATATATAGTCATTAACATGGTTTTAACCCGAACAGTCATATATAGTCATTAAACATGGTTTTAACCCTAACAGTCATACATAGTCATTGAAAATGGTTTTAACCCTAACATTCATGCATAGACATTGACAATGGTGTCATTAGACTGACTGCAGTATGTAGAGAGTTCACAGAGAAACTAAGTCAGTAAAGAATAGGGGGTGATTTGACACAAAGACTAAGTATGTAAATGGTTCTATACTATATCACTTCTTCCCAAACGGGCCTACACGGCCGACACAGCCGACACGGGCCGTCACGGGCCGAAACAGCCGACACAACCGACACAGACGACACGGGCCGAAACAGCCGACACGGGCCGTCACGGGCCGAAACAGCCTACACAGCCAACACGGCCGACACGGGCCAACACAGACGACACGGGCCGAAACAGACGACACGGGCCTACACAGCCGACACGGCCGACACGGCCGACACGAGCCGACACAACCGACACGGGCCGACACGGGCCGACACAGCCGACACGGGCCGAAACAGCCGACACGGGCCGAAACAGCCGACACGGGCCGAAACAGCCTACACGGGCCGAAACAGCCGACACGGGCCGAAACAGCCGACACAGCCTACACGGGCCGAAACAGCCGACACGGGCCGAAACAGCCGACACAGGCCGACACAGACGACACAGACGCTGGTCTGGGCGGGGTGTCTATTGATCTATTGCGCCTGTGTGAGGTGTTGTGGCTGAGGTTGAGGGTGATGTCTTTTAGGGTCCGGGCGAAGGTGGGCACTGCTGCCTTGTATAGGTGGACCTGGTCGTTAAGGGCTGTTCAAGTCCAGGGTGGAGTGGTGGGCCAGGTCGACATTTGGTTTTTCAGGCACAGTCACGAGAATACTGGCATTTACCCGCTGTATGGTAGCAAGGTGGACCCTCACTGAAATGAAGGATAAACTCACCCAGCTGGAGCTAAGAGAACAGCAGGTAAACACTCTCCAGTCAGCACACAAAAGTTGTCCAGCTCAGGAACACCCCCTCAACCAGACCCGGAGAGCAGGAGGTGGGAGAGAGACATGTCTGCATTTTGGACTGTGCTGAGACAACATCAACAGGAGACAGAGCCGGAGAAGAACAAAACGCTAGAGGAGAAGGTGAGAACGATGACGTGTGACAGAGAACAAGCCACTAGAGAGCTGGCCACCCCCGCAGAGAAGCAGGTAGTACAGCCCACTAGAGAGCTGGCCACCCCCGCAGACAAGCAGGTAGTACAGCCCACTAGAGAGCTGGCCACCCCCGCAGAGAAACAGGTAGTACAGCCCACTAGAGAGCTGGCCACCCCCGCAGAGAAGCAAGCAGAACAGCCCACTAGAGAGCTGGCCACCCCCGCAGAGAAGCAGGTAGTACAGCCCACTAGAGAGCTGGCCACCCCCGCAGAGAAGCAGGTAGTACAGCCCACTAGAGAGCTGGCCACCCCCGCAGGGAAGCAGGTAGTACAGCCCACTAGAGATCTGGCCACCCCCGCAGAGAAGCAGGCAGAACAGCCCACTAGAGAGCTGGCCACCCCCGCAGAGAAGCAGGCAGAACAAGCCACTAGAGAGCTGGCCACCCCCGCAGAGAAGCAGGCTGTACAGCCCACTAGAGAGCTGGCCACCCCCGCAGAGAAGCAGGCAGTACAGCCCACTAGAGAGCTGGCCACCCCCGCAGAGAAGCAGGTAGTACAGCCCACTAGAGAGCTGGCCACCCCCGCAGTGAAGCAGGCAGAACAGCCCACTAGAGAGCTGGCCACCCCCGCAGAGAAGCAGGCAGAACAAGCCACTAGAGAGCTGGCCACCCCCGCAGAGAAGCAGGCAGTACAGCCCACTAGAGAGCTGGCCACCCCCGCAGAGAAGCAGGTAGTACAGCCCACTAGAGATCTGGCCACCCCCGCAGAGAAGCAAGCAGAACAGCCCACTAGAGAGCTGGCCACCCCCGCAGAGAAGCAGGTAGTACAGCCCACTAGAGAGCTGGCCACCCCCGCAGAGAAGCAGGTAGTACAGCCCACTAGAGAGCTGGCCACCCCCGCAGGGAAGCAGGTAGTACAGCCCACTAGAGATCTGGCCACCCCCGCAGAGAAGCAGGCAGAACAGCCCACTAGAGAGCTGGCCACCCCCGCAGAGAAGCAGGCAGAACAAGCCACTAGAGAGCTGGCCACCCCCGCAGAGAAGCAGGCTGTACAGCCCACTAGAGAGCTGGCCACCCCCGCAGAGAAGCAGGCAGTACAGCCCACTAGAGAGCTGGCCACCCCCGCAGAGAAGCAGGTAGTACAGCCCACTAGAGAGCTGGCCACCCCCGCAGTGAAGCAGGCAGAACAGCCCACTAGAGAGCTGGCCACCCCCGCAGAGAAGCAGGCAGAACAAGCCACTAGAGAGCTGGCCACCCCCGCAGAGAAGCAGGCAGTACAGCCCACTAGAGAGCTGGCCACCCCCGCAGAGAAGCAGGTAGTACAGCCCACTAGAGATCTGGCCACCCCCGCAGGGAAGCAGGCAGTACAGCCCACTAGAGAGCTGGCCACCCCCGCAGAGAAGCAGGCAGTACAGCCCACTAGAGAGCTGGCCACCCCCGCAGAGAAGCAGGCAGTACAGCCCACTAGAGAGCTGGCCACCCCCGCAGAGAAGCAGGCAGTACAGCCCACTAGAGAGCTGGCCACCCCCGCAGAGAAGCAGGCAGTACAGCCCACCTCCGACCCTGATCATAACCTGGTCACTTTAATAATGTTTACATACTGCTTTACTCATCTCATATATATCTATACTGTATTCTATTCTACTGTATTTAGTCAATGCCACTCCGACATTGATCGTTCTAATATTTATATATTTCTTAATTCCATTATTTTACTTTTAGGTTGTGTGTAATGTTGTGAATGGTTAGATATTACTGTACCTGTTGGAGCTAGGAACATAAGCATTTCACTACACCCACAATAATATCTGATAAATATGTGTATGTGACGAATAACATTTGATTGTATAACTAGAATGAGATTCACTTTTTGTGATCTCTCTCTCCCTCTCTCTGCTCTGATAGACAAGATCCTGCAACTCTCATCTCTCCGGCAGTTGCATTTCATCATTTATTCCCTTTTAGAATCGAAGCGAAAGGTTCTGAAGGAATGTAAATACAATTCGCCAAAAGTATATAATTACTGCTGTCTGTTCAGAAATAAATACAATAATTCAGAGTAGTTTAGCTGTGGATTATTGCCCAATAACAAGGAATAGGCTAGCTGTGGATTGTAGCCCAATAAGGAATAGCCTAGCTGTGGATTGTAGCCCAATAAGGAATAGCCTAGCTGTGGATTGTAGCCCAATAAGGAATAGGCTAGCTGTGGATTGTAGCCCAATAAGGAATAGCCTAGCTGTGGATTGTAGCCCAATAACAAGGAATAGCCTAGCTGTGGATTATTGCCCAATAACAAGGAATAGGCTAGCTGTGGATTGTAGCCCAATAAGGAATAGGCTAGCTGTGGATTGTAGCCCAATAAGGAATAGGCTAGCTGTGGATTGTAGCCCAATATGGAATAGCCTAGCTGTGGATTGTAGCCCAATAAGGAATAGCCTAGCTGTGGATTGTAGCCCAATAAGGAATAGGCTAGCTGTGGATTGTAGCCCAATAAGGAATAGGCTAGCTGTGGATTGTAGCCCAATAAGGAATAGCCTAGCTGTGGATTGTAGCCCAATAAGGAATAGCCTAGCTGTGGATTGTAGCCCAATAAGGAATAGCCTAGCTGTGGATTGTAGCCCAATAAGGAATAGCCTAGCTGTGGATTGTAGCCCAATAAGGAATAGCCTAGCTGTGGATTGTAGCCCAATAAGGAATAGCCTAGCTGTGGATTGTAGCCCAATAAGGAATAGCCTAGCTGTGGATTGTAGCCCAATAAGGAATAGCCTAGCTGTGGATTGTAGCCCAATAAGGAATAGCCTAGCTGTGGATTGTAGCCCAATAAGGAATAGCCTAGCTGTGGATTGTAGCCCAATAAGGAATAGCCTACAGTCGGGAACACGCAAATCTGACAGTGAAAAAAAACAGCATGCAGGCAAAACAGGCCTTTCACAATCTTTCAAATACAATCGAGGGAAAACACTGATCGGAAAGCAAATGGCTCCTGCTGAAAAGACTATGCTGCAAGTTAACAAAATATTTGATCATCTTCCAAATATAGAGAGAGGCTTTTGGCATGAGCGCATTAGCCATCACCAGCGAGTCAGCTGCACATCATTGGGTGAATCAGTGAAACTGGAAAGCATTTTTAGGACTATAATTTCCTCCTCATATTGTAGCCTACAATATGTCTCCACAAACCTAGGCCTATAGGCTATTGATGGATATAAGACCAGGTCGTTTTTATTGCCCTCAGATTCTCAGTGTTAAAGTAGCCTGCCATTTCGATCCTTTCTGTGGTATTAAAAGATATTCTGCTAAAGTCTCCAGCCATGTAAAATGTCATAGAATGTCATGAAATGCGTTTCTAAAAAAGCTAAATTTTACCCAGACCCGAGGCTACTAAAAATGTTTCCACTATATGTGCAACTTCTGTAAGTACCTCTACGCTACTTTTTTCTCATGTCTTCCAGTACCTCTGTACTCCCCAGGTACCCCCTCTTGCGCTCACTATTGTTCCTGCACCTCCCGATGTCCATTTTAAGCACCGCTGATACCTTTAAAACACGTGACCTCATAATGGTCCTCGGGATCTCCTCGTGGTATTTTTGTGCATTCAAATCACCAATTGTTAAAATGCAATTGTTTTTGTTGTCTTTGTTATGTCTGCCCCATACCATAACCCCACCGCCACCACGGGACACTGTTCACAATGCTGACATCGGCAAATTCTCTAAAATGACGTTGAAGACAGTTTACGGTAGAGAAGTGAACCTTCAGTTCCAACAGCTCACGTGGACATTTCTGCAGTCGGTGTGCCAATTGCACCCTTTCTCAAAACCGGAGACATCTGTGGTCATTATGTTGCGTGACAAAACTACAGATTTTAGAGTGGTCTTGTATTGTCCCCAGCCAATCTGTGCGTGGCAGTAATGATTGATTTTGATTTGAGGTGGATTTTCTTGTGATCACAAAACGACTTATTTTGCTCAAATAGAGAGAGCATTAAATTGTGTTTTCTTTGACAAGATGGGCCTGGCTGAGAATAGAACATAATTTTTTCTGCCAGAGTGTGCCGATGTTTACCCCAATTTTCTGGATTATTTTTTTGTGACCAGAATAAAGCGACATATTTTACTCACCTAGAGATTAATTTAAATGGTGTTTCTTTGAAAAGAGGAGGTCTGTGTGACATGAAAAATACATGAAGGGAAAATATCCATAGACAGAGGAATATCTTTCTGCACATCTCTTTAGTTGCAATGGTAGCTTCCATGGTTAACACAAACACAGGACATTAAATGCTACCCGATTTGACTCAGTAGAGTAACATGAGTAGTCCTACAGTATCACAGCCAGGTGGAACAGGTGTGTGCTATTGATTATTCTCTAACCCCCAAGTGTATGTGGTCTACTATGGTCTGATCTTAGACATCACTAACCCTCATCTTTTCTCTGTCTCCCCTTTTCGGAGGGCCTGAGGCGCTTGGACCGCGACTGAGGACATCCTGGCCTGACACCTGGACGTGCCTGGTCCAATCCCATCTGGCCCCCCTACCTGCCACATGCCAGTTACTTGCTGTGAAGAGTTAAAGCTGCAATATGTTACTTTTTGGGTGACCTGACGAAATTAACATAGAAATGTGGGTTATAGATCTGTCATTTTCATTGAAAACAAGTCTAAGAAGCGGTAGATATGTTCTATGTACGCTATTTCTATGCTTCCCGTTCCTTAAAATGTTGTTTATGCGTCTTTTACTTTCGGTTTTGTTCACCAGCTTCAAACAGCTGAAAGTAAAAAAAAATTGTTATGGAAAACATATTTCACATTAGTTTAGATGGTACAATGATTCTCTAAACTACTTGTTTTTGTCATAAACTGAAATTAGTCGGAACTAAAAAAAAATAAAAACGTAGCAACCAGGAAATGGCGGAGCGATTTCTGCACTGTGCATCTTCAACTAGTGACTTTCAGCATATAGAGAAGGGCACTCAACTTGTACTGCAAATCAAATCAATGTTTGTGTGTCACGTGCGCCGAATACAACAGGAGTAGACCTTACAGTGAAATGCTTACTTACAGGACCTAATCAACAGTGCAATTTTTAAGTAAATAAATAGGTATTAGGTGAACAATAGATAAGTAAAGAAATAAAAAAGACAGTGAAAAATAACAGTAGCGAAGCTATATACAGTAGCGAGGCTATAACAGTAGCGAGGCTACATACAGGCACCGGTTAATCAGGCTAATTGAGGTAGTATGTACATGTAGATATGGTTAAAGTGACTATGCATATATGATGAACAGAGAGTAGCAGTAGCGTAAAAGAGGGGTTGGCGGGTGGTGGGACACAATGCAGATAGTCCGGGTAACCAATGTGCGGGGGCACCGGTTAGTCGGGCTAATTGAGGTAGTATGTACAGTTGAAGTCGGAAGTTTACATACACTTAGGTTGGAGAAATTAAAACTTGTTTTTCAACCACTCCACAAATATCTTGTTAAAAAACTATAGTTGTGGCAAGTCGGTTAGGACATCTACTTTGTTCATGACACAAGTAATTTTTCCAACAGTTGTTTACAGACAGATTATTTCACTTATAATTCACTGAATCACAATTCCAGTGGGTCAGAAGTTTACATACACCAAGTTGACTGTGCCTTTAAACAGCTTGGACAATTCCAGAAATGGATGTCATGGCTTTAGAAGCTTTTGATAGGCTAATTGACATCATTTGAGTCAATTGGAGGTGTACCTGTGGATGTATTTCAAGGCTTATCTTCAAACTCTGTGTCTCTTTGCTTGACATCATGGGAAAATCAAAAGAAATCAGCCAACACCTCAGAAAAAGAATTGTAGACCTCCACAAGTCTGGTTCATCCTTGGGAGCAATTTCCAAACGCCTGAAGGTACCACGTTCATCTGTACAAACAATAGTAAGCAAGTATAAATACCATGGGACCACGCAGCCGTCATACCGCTCAGGAAGGAGACGCGTTCTGTCTCCTAGAGATGAACGTACTTTGGTGTGAAAAGTGCAAATCAATCCCAGAACAACAGCAAAGGACCTTGTGAAGATGCTGGAGGAAACGGGTACAAAAGTATCTATATCCACAGTAAAACGAGTTCTATAATCGACATAACCTGAAAGGCCGCTCTGCAAGGAAGAAGCCACTGCTCCAAAACCACCATAAAAAAGCCAGACTACGGTTTGCAACTGCACATGGGGACAAAGATCGTACTTTTTGGAGAAATGTCCTCTGGTCTGATGAAACAAAAATAGAACTGTTTGGCCATAATGACCATCGTTATGTTTGGAGGAATAAGGGGGAGGCTTGCAAGCTGAAGAACACCATCCCAACCGTGAAGCACGGGGGTGGCAGCATCATGTTGTGGGGGTGCTTTGCTGCAGGAGGGACTGGTGCACTTCACAAAATAGATGGCATCATTAGCACGGAAAATTATGTGGATATATTGAAGCAACATCTCAAGACATCAGTCAGGAAGTTAAAGCTTTGTCGCAAATGGGTCTTCCAAATGGACAATGACCCCAAGCATACTTCCAAAGTTGTGGCAAAATGGCTTAAGGACAACAAAGTCAAGGTATTGGAGTGGCCATCACAAAGACCTGACCTCAATCCTATAGAACATTTGTGGGCAGAGCTGAAAAGGCGTGTACGAGCAAGGAGGCCTACAAACGTGATTCAGTTACACCAGCTCTGTCAGGAGGAATGGGCCAAAATTCACCCAACTTATTGTGGGAACCTTGTGGAAGGCTACCTGAAGCGTTTGACCCAAGTTAAACAATTTAAAGGCAATGCTACCAAATGGTGCAGCTGTAGAACCTTTTGAAGACCCATGCCAAATCTTTTTAGTTTGCTGCTGTCTTCACGACTGACTCAGATGAAGGATGATTGGTTAAAAGACAAGGATAAAATGATAGTTGGAGCTGTTATTGTTAGATTTCAGTGCAGCCTTTACAGTTATTGATCATAAATTGTTATTGAAGAAACTCACTTTCTATGGTTTTACATCACCTGCCATCACATGGTTGATTGGAGAGTTTCTTATCCAGAGTGTTCTTCTATGGAAGCTTCTCTAACATCAGATATGTACAGTGGGGTGTCCCTCAGGGCAGTTGGCTTGGGCCGTTACTCTTCTCCATTTTTTGACAAATTATTTGCCACTGGTCTTAAACACAAAGCTAGAATGATGCAGATGATTCTGCATACAGTCTGCACCCAAAACCAGTTGAGCTGAAACTCTAAATAATGAGTTAGTTACAGAATAGGTGATTAATAACGCACAGGTCTTAAATACATGTACAACTAAAAGTATTTTATTTGATTAAAAACATTCTCTAAGACCTCAACTGGAGTACATAAAGGATGGGACCACTGAGCCAGTTGAGGAAACTAATCTCGTTGGTTTAACATCGGAGGATCATGGTTAAGACATATTGACTAAGTTGCTGTGAAGACGGGAAGGTCTGTTATTAAAAGATGTTCTGTGTTGTTTTTTGTTGTTGTTGTTTACACACAAATAAACAGTAGCAGTAGTATCAGGCTGTCCGATAATATGGTCAAGTGTAGCGAAATAAAGACCTAGCAAAGCTGCAGCTCAGAACAGAGCAGGAAGCCTTTCCCCTTAACTACACATACAGAACAGAGCAGGAAGCTTGTGTTACTTGTCAAAAAGTATCGTTCATACAACATACACCTGAGGGGGGGGGGGGAATAACGGACTGAGATGAAAGCACACAACAGCCAACAATTTGGTTTGAAAAATAAATCTATGCAAAAGAAAAAAAATACCACCAAGCATAATTAAAACTTAATTTTAATGTTGATATATTAAGGCCTTGCAGACCACCAGTAGTCTGTGGTCATGTTGTCTGCATTACATTCTGCTCCCGCTTCATTTTAAAAAGGGAGCATTTCAACAGAATGGCAAGGCACTATTACCAGGAACACCCTCTTGGTTAAAACATGACATCATTCAGAATCCATTTGATTGATTCTATCAGTAGAAACTAGTCAGATCAGTGATTACATCATCAAGGATAGGGGGGGAAAGATTCTGAACATAAGGGTTTTTTACTCAACAGAATGTGTTGAGAGACATTCAGTCCAGCTCTTTCCCCATCGGGTCAGTTAAAGACAAGGAGAGAAGCCATTTTGTAAATGTCCACGGTGGGATCAGACAACCAGCATATCAACAGGGGGAGGTTTGAGTGGTATCTGTCCCAGGGTGAACCTTTTCCCTCCAAACTCCTTCAGTTCCTCTTCACTCAGCTGGCTCTGGGGGGAGAAGAGACTGTTTGCTGCCCCCCCAGCCGCCCCTGTTCCTGCTACCATACCCCCAAACCCTCCACGCGCCTGTCCAAAACCACTTGCAGCCACCGGGGCTGCACTCCCGAAACCACTTCCACTAAATCCTCCTCCACTAGTGGTCGTCGAGTTGAAGCTAAACCCGGAAGCAGAGGCAGCAGCTCCAAACCCTGAAGCAGAGGCAGCAGCTCCAAACCCTGAAGCAGAAGCTCCGAAACCGGCAGTAGTTGGGTCTTTGTTGGCAGCAGGCGCGGCAAAGGAGAAACCTGCTGCCGAGGGAGCAGAGGTGGCCGTAGAACCGATTCCAGCGGGTGCTGGTACGGCGCCTACCACAGTACTGCCAAAACCAGAAGCTGCAGGCTTGGGAGCAGCCGAACCAAAGCCTCCTGCACTCGGCGCAGCAAAGCTGAAACTGCTGACACCTGAGGTGTCCTGGACTGGAGCCTGGGCCGGCACTCCAAAACCTAGGGAGGAGGAGAGAGAGTCTAGCTTTTAGATTCAGAGAAGTACCAGAGAGATATCATCCTACAGGGGGTCTTATCCAGGCAACCCAGGAGTTAGAGGGTCTTAGCCAGTCAACCTAGGAGTTAGAGGGTCTTAGCCAGTCAACCTAGGAGTTAGAGGGTCTTAGCCAGTCAACCCAGGAGTTAGAGGGTCTTAGCCAGTCAACCTAGGAGTTAGAGGGTCTTAGCCAGTCAACCTAGGAGTTAGAGGGTCTTAGCCAGTCAACCCAGGAGTTAGAGGGTCTTAGCCAGTCAACCTAGGAGTTAGAGGGTCTTAGCCAGTCAACCTAGGAGTTAGAGGGTCTTAGCCAGTCAACCTAGGAGTTAGAGGGTCTTAGCCAGCCAACCTAGGAGTTAGAGGGTCTTAGCCAGTCAACATAGGAGTTAGAGGGTCTTAGTCAGTCGACCTAGGAGCTTTTGAGGGTCTTAGCCAGTCAACCTAGGAGTTAGAGGGTCTTAGCCAGTCAACCTAGGAGTTAGAGGGTCTTAGCCAGTCAACCTAGGAGTTAGAGGGTCTTAGCCAGTCAACCTAGGAGTTAGAGGGTCTTAGCCAGTCAACCTAGGAGCTACAGAGGGTCTTAGCCAGTCAACCTAGGAGTTAGAGGGTCTTAGCCAGTCAACCTAGGAGTTAGAGGGTCTTAGCCAGTCAACCTAGGAGTTAGAGGGTCTTAGCCAGTCAACATAGGAGTTAGAGGGTCTTAGCCAGTCAACCTAGGAGTTAGAGGGTCTTAGCCAGTCAACCTAGGAGCTACAGAGGGTCTTAGCCAGTCAACCTAAGAGTTAGAGAGGGTCTTAGCCAGTCAACCTAGGAGCTACAGAGGGTCTTAGCCAGTCAACCTAGGAGCTACAGAGGGACTTAGCCAGTCAACCTAGGAGTTAGAGGGTCTTAGCCAGTCAACCTAGGAGTTAGAGGGTCTTAGCCAGTCAACCTAGGAGTTAGAGGGTCTTAGCCAGTCAACCCAGGAGTTAGAGGGTCTTAGCCAGTCAACCTAGGAGTTAGAGGGTCTTAGCCAGTCAACCTAGGAGTTAGAGGGTCTTAGCCAGTCAACCCAGGAGTTAGAGGGTCTTAGCCAGTCAACCTAGGAGTTAGAGGGTCTTAGCCAGTCAACCTAGGAGTTAGAGGGTCTTAGCCAGTCAACCTAGGAGTTAGAGGGTCTTAGCCAGCCAACCTAGGAGTTAGAGGGTCTTAGCCAGTCAACATAGGAGTTAGAGGGTCTTAGCCAGTCGACCTAGGAGCTTTTGAGGGTCTTAGCCAGTCAACCTAGGAGTTAGAGGGTCTTAGCCAGTCAACCTAGGAGTTAGAGGGTCTTAGCCAGTCAACCTAGGAGTTAGAGGGTCTTAGCCAGTCAACCTAGGAGTTAGAGGGTCTTAGCCAGTCAACCTAGGAGCTACAGAGGGTCTTAGCCAGTCAACCTAGGAGTTAGAGGGTCTTAGCCAGTCAACCTAGGAGTTAGAGGGTCTTAGCCAGTCAACCTAGGAGTTAGAGGGTCTTAGCCAGTCAACATAGGAGTTAGAGGGTCTTAGCCAGTCAACCTAGGAGTTAGAGGGTCTTAGCCAGTCAACCTAGGAGCTACAGAGGGTCTTAGCCAGTCAACCTAAGAGTTAGAGAGGGTCTTAGCCAGTCAACCTAGGAGCTACAGAGGGTCTTAGCCAGTCAACCTAGGAGCTACAGAGGGACTTAGCCAGTCAACCTAGGAGTTAGAGGGTCTTAGCCAGTCAACCTAGGAGTTAGAGGGTCTTAGCCAGTCAACCTAGGAGTTAGAGGGTCTTAGCCAGTCAACCTAGGAGTTAGGGTCTTAGCCAGTCAACCTAGGAGTTAGAGGGTCTTAGCCAGTCAACCTAGGAGTTAGAGGGTCTTAGCCAGTCAACATAGGAGTTAGAGGGTCTTAGCCAGTCAACATAGGAGTTAGAGGGTCTTAGCCAGTCAACCTAGGAGTTAGAGGGTCTTAGCCAGTCAACCTAGGAGTTAGAGGGTCTTAGCCAGTCAACCTAGGAGTTAGAGGGTCTTAGCCAGTCAACCTAGGAGTTAGAGGGTCTTAGCCAGTCAACCTAGGAGTTAGAGGGTCTTAGCCAGTCAACCTAGGAGCTACAGAGGGTCTTAGCCAGTCAACCTAGGAGTTAGAGAGGGTCTTAGCCAGTCAACATAGGAGCTACAGAGGGTCTTAGCCAGTCAACCTAGGAGTTATTGAGGGCCTCCACGCCTGTATTCCTTTTCTATTGTATTCCTATGAAGAACGCAGGCTACAGCAGATCTATAGTATTCCTATGAAGAACACAGGCTACAGCAAATCTATTGTATTCCTATGAAGAACACAGGCTACAGCAAATCTATTGTATTCCTATGAAGAACACAGGCTACAGCAAATCTTACCCGTTCCAAAGCCAGATGGTGCTGAGGACCCAAAGCCGGTGACTGGTGTCGACCCAAAACCTCCAGACGCTGCCTGTGGTGCTGGGTTGTCCAGCTCTGCAAGCTGGGAGAGACGAGAGAGTATTAGTCACCTTGTACACACACACTACCGTTCACCAGGCTCAACGTCAACAGTGAAGAGAGGCGACTGCGGGATGCTGGCCTTCTAGGCAGAGTTCCTCTGTCCAGTGTCTGTGTTCTTTTGCCCATCTTAATTTGTATTGGCCAGTCTGAGATATGGCTTTTTCTTTACAACTCTGCCTAGAAGGCCAGCATCCCGGAGTCGCCTCTTCACTGTTGATGTTGAGACTGGTGTTTTGCGGGTACTATTTAATGAAGCTGCCAGTTGAGGACTTGTGAGGCGTCTGTTTCTCAAACTAGACACACTAATGTACTTGTCCTCTTGCTCAGTTGTGCACCGGGGCCTCCCACTCCTCTTTCTATTCTGGCCAGTTTGTGCTGCTCTGAAGGGAGTAGTACACAGCATTGTACGAGATGTTCAGTTTCTTGGCAATTTCTCGCATGGAATAGCCTTAATTTCTCAGAACAAGAATAGACTGACCAGTTTCAGAAGAAAGTTATTTGTTTCTGGCCATTTTGAGACTGTAATCGAACCCACAAATGCTGATGCTCCAGATACTCAACTAGTCTTAAGAAGGCAAGTTTTATTGCTTCTTTAAATCAGAACAACAGTTTTCAGCTGTGCTAACATAATTGCAAAAGGGTTTTCTAATGATCAATTAGTCTTTTAAAATGATAAACTTGGATTAGCTAACACAACGTGCCATTGGGACACAGGAGTGATGGTTGCTGATAATGGGCCTCTGTACACCTATCTAGACATTCCATAATAAAAATCTGCAGTTTCCAGCTACAATAGTCATTTACAACATTAACAGTGTCTACACTGTATTTCTGATCAATTTGATGTTATTTTAAACACGGACAAAAATGTTTTGCTTTTCTTTCAAAAAAGAGGACCCCAAACTTTTGAACGGTTAGTGTATACGACTTTCTATTTTGTCTTGTCGTATCACTACAGAAAGTAGTGTGTGTGTGTGTGTGTGTGTGTGTGTGTGTGTGTGTGTGTGTGTGTGTGTGTTACCATAGCGACTCTGGTGTTGCCGCTCATAGCCCTCAGCTCCTGGACTCTGCTTCTCCATTGGTTGAGCAGCTGATTGATGACGTTAACCTACAGACGACACAGACGGTAGTATTGACTGGACAATACAGACACATATGAACGTAATGGCTGTACACTCTGGAATCACTGTCCTTAAGTTAGAAGCAAGGAACTTAACGCCCCCTAAAGTGCTCTTTGGGCGCTGCACTACGGCCGCCGGCTGCTCCAGCCACTTCTACATAAGGTGTGTGTGTGTGTGTGTGTGTGTGTGTGTGTGTGTGTGTGTGTGTGTGTGTGTGTGTGTGTGTGTGTGTGTGTGTGTGTGTGTGTGTGTGTGTGTGTGTGTGTGTGTGTGTATCGGAAGGGTTCGTTAAAAAGCAGGAGACAAATGTCTGTCTCGTAATGGAGCAATACAATATTTTCTTCATGACATTGAATCCCAGTGCAGATGGCTTTATGTTATACTGTGTTCATGCAGATAAAGGGACATGCGTGTGATTCTACTCACATAACCCTGCAGGTCTCCCGTTGGCTTGGTGTTGTAGTACTCCAGTCTCAGCTCCTCTGGAGAGAGCTCTGTAAACCCTGCACAGAGGAGAAGACCAGGTTCATGGCGTCCACATCCATTCAATATACTGGAGACTCTTCACCGTCCAAAAGTAATTAACGACAATTCACAGTAATATCCACTCGCCTGTCCAAAACCACTTGCAGCCACCAGGGCTGCAATCCCGAAACCACTCCCTCTAAATCCTCCCTTGACTAGTAGGTAAATGGTTAACAGCTGTGTCCAACCCTCATGTGTGAGTGTGTGGTGGTAACAATCAATCTGTTCCAACCAGACAATCCTACAGTGGGACAGACCAAAGCTTAACCCTTCTGTTTCGTCTTACCTGAGATGGTTTCTTTGAGGACAGAGTAACAGGAGAAAAGCCACTGTCCTGAAGTCTCCCAGATCTCCATGTCTTTCTGGATGGTCTCCCTGGTGGAGGAGACAAGACAATGCCTATTACATTTACAGACTACTTTGTAAAGTATGTGTGTGTGTGTGTGTGTGTGTGTGTGTGTGTGTGTGTGTGTGTGTGTGTGTGTGTGTGTGTGTGTGTGTGTGTGTGTGTGTGTGTGTGTGTGTGTGTGTGTGTGTGTGTGTGTGTGTGTGTGTGTGTGTGTGTGTGTGAATTCTGAATACC
Source organism: Salvelinus fontinalis (assembly GCF_029448725.1). Lineage (NCBI taxonomy): Eukaryota > Metazoa > Chordata > Actinopteri > Salmoniformes > Salmonidae > Salvelinus > Salvelinus fontinalis. The sequence continues at coordinate 39,395,533 of NC_074686.1, read as the reverse complement.
ATTGTGAAAACTGTATCCAATCACTGGACTTACAAGTGTTTTTCATTGTCCTCCCCTTCACTCCCACCCCTGTCGAAGCTGCTCTGTGTGCTCAAGGCAGAAAATCTGTTTTGGTTTGGAGAGGCGGCTGCAAAACTGAAATTGGAACTCTTGACTTGGCTGTCTCTTCCTCCTCCTCCTCCTCCTCCTCCGCCTGGACCCCAGTTGTTGCCACCACCTCCCCCTCCTCCTCTTCCTCCCCCTCTGCCCCAGTCATCCCCACCCTGCTGGGAGGAGAAGGATGATGGCTGGACGTAGGTTCCTCCTCCAGACCTCTGAGCTGGGTTCACCCACACTCTGTTCCCAAACCCTGAAAACAGGACGTTCATTGATTAGACAACCTAAATACGGGCTCCCGAGTGGGGCAGCGGTCTAAGGCACTGCATCTCAGTGCAAGAGGCGTCACTGCAGTCCCTGGTTCGAATCCAGGCTGTATCACATCCGGCCGTGATTGGGAGTCCCATAGGGCGGCGCACAATTGGCCCCAGCGTCGTCCGGGTTTGGCCCGGGGGTAGGCCGTCATTCTAAATTAGATTTTGTTCTTAACTGACTTGCCCTAGTTAAATAAAAGGTTAAATTTAAAAAATGAAAAACACTAGATAGGATAAGTGTGTATCTAGACTGCATGGTATGATGACACACTTTCAATGAATTAGCCAATCTGTTTCTGCTATAGCCAACACAGATGTTTTACTAGACAGGACCTAGTTTCCCAAAAGCATCGAGGCAAAATTCATTACTAGAACTTTTGTATTGAGCAAACCAAATCAAATTGTATTTGTTACACGAGGGCAAATACAACAGGTGTAGATTTTACCGTGAAATGTTACTTTCAAGCCCTCAACCAACACGGCAGCTCATAGAAATAGAGGTAAGAAAATATTGACAAAATAAAAAAAAGTTTAAAAAAAATGTACATAAAAAAGTAACACGAAAATGACATAACAGTAACATATACAGAGGGTACCGGTACCGAGTCAATGTGTGTGGGGGGGGGGGGGGGGGTACAGGTTAGCCGAGGTAATTTGTAAAGTGACTATACATAGATAGACAGTGAGTTGCAGCAGTGTAAAATCAAAGGGGGAGGGGGGGTCAATGTAAATAGCCTGGGGGGCCATTTGATTCATTGTTCAGCAGTCTTATGGCTTAGGGGTAGTAGCTGTTAACCTGTCTAGCCCCGGGGTTCCGCTAGCATTCCACTGAAAAGGCAGCACGCGAAATTCAAAAATATTTTTTAGAAATATTTAACTTTCACACATTAACAAGTCCAACACAGCAAATGAAAGATAAACATCTTGTGAATCCAGCCAACATGTCCGATTTTTTTAATGTTTTACAGCGAACACCACGTATATTTATATTAGCTCACCACCAAATCCAAAAAAGCACAGACATTTCTTTCACAGCACAGGTAGCTTATACAAAACCCACAAATAGAGATAGAATTATTCACTAACCTTGGCAAATCTTCATCAGATGAGTCATATAACATCATGTTACACAATACATTTATGTTTTGTTCGATAATGTGCATATATATATATATATTTAAAAAAATCTCAGTTTACATTGCCGCGTTATGTGCAGTAATGTTTTGAATCCAAAACATCTGGTGATTTTGCAGAAATACTCATAATAAACATTGATAAAAGATGCAAGTGTTATTCACATAATTAAAGATAAACTTATCCTCTATGCAACCGATGTGTCAGATTTCAAAATAAACTTTACGGAAAAAGATTAATCTGAGAACGGCGCCCAGAGCCCCAACCAGCCAAAGAAATAGTCACTATTTTGGCGTCAACAAAAGCTACAAAAACACTATAAATATGCACTTACCTTCGAATAACTTCATCAGAAGGCACTCCCAGGATTCCCAAATCGACAATAAATGAAAATAAGTTCCATAAAGCCCATCATTTAGCCACTTGTTGTTAGCATGTTCAGCCCACGAATCCATTTTCATGACGCACGAGCAATCCCTCCAGACAAAAACTCAAAAAGTTCCGTTACAGGTCGTAGAAACAGGTCAAATGATGTTTGCAATCCATATTTAGGATGTGTTTTACATTAATCATCAATAAGGATCCAACCGGAGAATTTCATTGTCTGTAGAAAGAGCATTGGAACGAGAGCTCTCTCTCTCACGCGCAAATCCTGACTGAAAAATCTGACGACCACTCACTAAAACAGTTCTTCTGAGCCCCTCCCTTATAGTAGAATAACAAGACTAAAATCTAAAGACGACGACATCTAGTGGAAGCCCTAGGCAGTGTTTGTTCAGCCATATCTACAATGGGTCTCATTTGACACTGTTTTGAAAATCGAGTTCTCATTTCCTGTTTTGACCTCTTCTCAGGTTTTTGTCTGCCAAATGAGTTCTGTTATACTTACAGAAATAATTCAAACAGTTTTAGAAACTTCAGAGTGTTTTCTATACAATAGTAATAATAATATGCATGTATTACCTTCTGGGACAGAGTAGGAGGAAATTTCGTTTGGGCACGCAATTTGTTCAAAGTCGAAATGCTGCCCCCTATCCCGATGATAGAGGGCAGCATTTCGAGCCTGGGCCATTTCAAGCCTTTTGGTCCTAGTCTCCTGACTCTGCTACTGCTTGTCATGCGGTAGCAGAGAGAACAGTCTAGGATTTGAGTGGCTGGAGTCTGACATTATCTTGGCCCTTCTGACACAGCCTAGTAAATATTTCCAGGATGTCAGGAAGCTTGGCCCCAATGATGTACTGGGCCGTACGCACTAACCTCTGTAGTGCCTTACGGTCAGATCCGAGCAGTTGCCATACCAGGCGGTGACGCAACCAGTCAGGGTGCTCTCAATGGTGCAGCTGTAGAACTTTTTGAGGATCTGAGGACCCAAATCTTTTCAGTCTCCTGAGGGGAAAAGGTGTTGTCCTGCCCTCTTCACGACTGTCTTGGTGTGTTTGGACCATGATTATTTGTTGGTGATGTGGACACCAAGGAACTTGAAACTCTCGACCCCCTCCACTACAGCCCCGTCGATGTTAATGGGGGCATGTTTGGCCCTCCTTTTCCTGTAGTCCACGATCAGCTCCTTTGTCTTGATCACGTTGAGGAAGAGGTTGTTGTCCTGGCATCACACGTCTCTGACCTCCTCCCTATAGGCTGTCTCATCGCTGTCGGTGATCAGGCCTACCACTGTTGTGTCATCAGCTAACTTAATGATGGTGTTGGATTAGTGCTTGGCCACACAGTCGTGAGTGAACAAGGAGTAGAGGAGGGGACTAAGTACGCACCCCTGAGGGGCCCCCGTGTTGAGGATCAGCGTGGCAGATGTGTTGCTACCTAACCTTACCACCTGGGGGCGGCCTGTCAGGAAGTCCAGGATCCAGTTGTAGAGGGAGGTGTTTAGTCCCAGGATCCTTAGCTTAGTGATGCGCTTTGAGGGCACTATGCTGTTGAACGCTGAGCTGTAGTCAATGAACAGCATTCTCACATAGGTGTTCCTTTTGTCCAGGTGGGAAAGGTGGGCAGTGCGATTGAGATTGCGTCATCTGTGGATCTGTTGTATGCGAATTGGAGTGTGTCTAGGGTTTCCAGGATGACGGTGTTGATGTGAGCCATGACCAGCCTTTCAAATCACTTCATGGCTACAGACGTGAGGCAGGTTACCTTGGTGTTCTTGGGCACAGGAACTATGGTGGTCTGCTTGAAATATGTAGGTATTAAGGACTCAATCAGGGAGAGGTTGAAAATGTCAGTGAAGACACTTGCCAGTTGGTCCGCGCATGCTTGGAGCACCCACGGCTTTGTGAATGTTGACCTGTTTAAAGGTCTTGCTCACATCGGCTACGGAGAGCGTGATCACACAGTCGTCAAGAACAGCTGGTGCTCTCAGGCATGCTTCAGTGTTGCTTGCCTCGAAGCAAGCATAAAAAGGCATTTAGCACATCTGGTAGGCTCGCGTTACTGGGCAGCTCACGGCTGTGTTTCCCTTTGTAGTCCATAATATTTTTCAAGCCCATCCGACGAGCGTCAGAGCTGGTATAGTAGGATTCTATCTTAGTCCTGTATTGAAGCTTTGCCTGTTTGATGGTTCGATTAAGGGCATAGCTGGATTTCTTATAAGCGTCAGGATTAGTGTCCCGCTCCTTGAAAGCGGCAGCTCTAGCCTTTAGCTCAGTGTGGATATTGCCTGTAATCCATGGCTTCTGGTTGGGCAATGTACGTACGTTCACTGTGGGGACGATGTCGTCGATGCATTTATTGATGAAGCCGATGACTGAGGTGGTATACTCCTCAATGCCATTGGACGAATCCCAGAAAAAATTCCAGTCTGTGCTAGCAAAACAGTCCTGAAGCGTAGCATCCACATCATCTGACCACTTCCGTGTTGCGCGAGTCACTGGTACTTCCTGCTTTAGTTTTTGCTTGTAAGCAGGAATCGTTAAATCTCCGAGCTGTTTCCCAAAACCATCATTATTACAAAAAAATGTAACTTGAAAACAGGCGTAAATCTAAACGCCTGCCTCCGACCTCTCGCGTCACTTTATACACAGATCTCAGCTAAACATAGAATCACATGGTTTATCCGCCTCTGTGACCGCCGATAACTTCAGAACAGCGTTGACTATAAATCCAAAGTTGCCAATGTCTTTGCAATTGATAAACAATGTATAAAAAGACGCATCAAATGAAAACCGAGATTAATGTATTAAAATATAAATACAGGAGGCTCTAGGCCTATTTCAATCATCATACTGAAATACATTTAATGTTCAATCAATTTAGTTATATTTAGATACTTGTAGGTTACCATCTGTAATTTGTCACAATATATTTAATGACGTGTAGACTTACATACGCACAACGATGACGCCAAATCTTGATAAAGTGCATCATTATAGGGTGAGCATTAGAATAAGCCGCCTAAATATTTGCCAACAAGTGCCCAGCATATGTGGGAACTCCATCAAGACTGTTGTAAAAGCATTTCAGGTGAAGCAGGTTGAGAGAATGCCAAGAGTGTGCAAAGCTGTCATCAAGGCAAAGGGTGGCTACTTTGAAGAATCTAATATATAAACATAGGGCAGAGTTCATCTGTCCAGTGTCTGTGTTCTTTCGCACATCTTAATCTTTTCTTTTTATCGGCCAGTCTGAGATATGGCTTTTTCTTTGCAACTCTGCCTAGAAGGCCAGCACCCCGGAGTCGCCTCTTCACTGTTGACGTTGAGACTGGTGTTTTGCGGGTAATATTTAATGAAGCTGCCAGTTGAGGACTTGTGAGGCGTCTGTTTCTCAAACTAGACACACTAATGTACTTGTCCTCTTGCTCAGTTGTGCACCGGGGCCTCCCACTCCTCTTTCTATTCTGGTTAGAGCCAGTTTGCGCTGTTCTGTGAAGGGAGTTGTCAGCCAATTGTGAACATTTTCTCTTATCTTGTATCTGAAAACACCCGTAAAACTATCCTTATTGATATGAAGTGTCATAACACCCCTAAAACTATCCTTATTGATATGAAGTGTCATAACACCCCTAAAACTATCCTTATTGATATGAAGTGGCATAACACCCCTAAAACTATCCTTATTGATATGAAGTGTCATAACACCCCTAAAACTATCCTTATTGATATGAACTGTCATAACACCCCCAAAACTATCCTTATTGATATGAAGTGCCATAACTTGTGTGACCAATAAAAATAAGGAGAAATTGGGCATCCTTGTTTAATTCCTCGTCTAACATCAAATCTCTAAGGTTCCGTGGGATAATTTAACAGAGCTGTTGAAGTGTCTTAATTAGACGTTTAAAAAAATCTGTCTCAAAAAGAAAATAGTCCTCAACTGTATCAAAAGCCTTGTAAAAGCCTACAAATAAAAAAAACACTATCTTCCATAATGTGCTCATTGTAGTCTATCAAGTCCAATACTAGTCGAATATTATTAAATATATGTCTTCCCTTCATAAAACCAGACTGGGTATCATCAATGATTTGGTAAAAACCTTTTTGAAGTCTTTCGTCAAAGATGGAAAGGATATCTAGTGAGATGTACAACTGAAATGTGTCTTCCCCATTTAACCCTCTGAATCAGAGAGGTGCGGAGGGAGGGATGGACGGTACAGAGTCAATGTGGAGGCTATATACAGGGTGTTACGGTACAGAGTCAATGTGGAGGCTATATACAGGGTGTTACGGTACAGAGTCAATGTGGAAGCTATATACAGGGTGTTACGGTACAGAGTCAATGTGGAGGCTATATACAGGGTGTTACGGTACAGAGTCAATGTGGAGGCTATATACAGGGTGTTACGGTACAGAGTCAATGTGGAGGCTATATACAGGGGGTACCTGTACAGAGTCAATGTGGAGGCTATATACAGGGTGTTACGGTACAGAGTCAATGTGGAGGCTATATACAGGGTGTTACGGTACAGAGTCAATGTGGAGGCTATATACAGGGTGTTACGGTACAGAGTTAATGTGGAGGCTATATACAGGGTGTTACGGTACAGAGTCAATGTGGAGGCTATATACAGGGTGTTACGGTACAGCGTCAATGTGGAGGCTATATACAGGGTGTTACGGTACAGAGTCAATGTGGAGGCTATATACAGGGTGTTACGGTACAGAGTCAATGTGGAGACTATATACAGGGGGTACCGGTACAGAGTCAATGTGGAGATTATATACAGGGTGTTACGGTACAGCGTCAATGTGGAGGCTATATACAGGGTGTACCGGTACAGAGTCAATGTGGAGGCTATATACAGGGTGTTACGGTACAGAGTCAATGTGGAGGCTATATACAGGGGGTACCGGTACAGAGTCAATGTGCGGGGCCACCGGTTAATCGAGGTAATTGAGGTAATATGTACATGTAGGTAGAGTTATTTTATTTTTATTTTTTATTTTTTTACCGTTATTTTACCAGGTAAGTTGACTGAGAACACGTTCTCATTTGCAGCAACGACCTGGGGAATAGTTACAGGGGAGAGGAGGGGGATGAATGAGCCAATTGTAAACTGGGGATTATTAGGTGACCATGATGGTTTATTAAAGTGACTATGCATAGATAATAACAACAGAGAGTAGCAGCAATGTATAAGCAGGGTCTGGGTAGCCCTTTGATTAGCCAAAGATCATAGGATCTTTGTTTGGTTTGGGGATTACAGCAGTGAGACCTTGTGTCATAAAAACAGGCAGGAGCCCTAAATCAATCGCCTCCTTTAAAGACATTAAATATAAATTTAAAAAATATCCTCCTGAAAAATATTTATAGAATTCATTAATAAGGCCATTATTCCCTTGGAGATTTGTTCTCCTTTTAACTTGTTGATACATTTAGTTCTCTTGATACATTCGGTCCATTTCTAGTCGTAAAGAAATTAACTCTTTCCTTCTTCATCCCAGGTCCTCCCATAGAGATTAGAGAAAGCATGTCCTTAAGTTTCTCTTCTCTCAATCTGTTTACCTTCAGAAATGTCTTTACCTCTCTTCATGGCTGTTTGTCTTATCTCATATACTTCATTCCCAATATTTCCCATAAGACTTAAATAGTTGGGTTTTCCTCCAATTGTCTTGTATAATATCGTTGGCATCCATCTTGATATGATCCTCTTCCAGCAGTCTACTATTGAGTTTCCAATAACTCTGATTCAGGTTATTAACTTCAGATCATATTTAAAGATAAGAATATAACTTTATGATCAGATGGTTCAATGGATACAATTACAGTGTTATCTAATGAATTAGAAGTATATTCTTGACTGTCTGGGCATGTCCTTGTTACAGCAAGTGAAGTACTTTTTAAAATCAGGATATTTAGATATCCAAATATCGAATAATCCAAGACGTATTATTAAACTCGGTATTAACAATGCTGGATCTTTTAGGAGGGGGATATCTGTCAATCATCACATTAGGCACAGAATTACAATCTCCACTTAAGATCATCTTAAAATACACCTTTAATTCTATTAATCTCTCCCAGAGTGGTGAGTCATACTACTGATGACCTTCCCTTTAAATACACCTTTAATTCTATTAATCTGTACCAGTGGTGAGTTTTACCACTGATGACCTTCCCTTTAAATACACCTTTAATTCTATTAATCTCTTCCAGAGCGGTGAGTCGTACTATTGATGACCTTCCCTTTAAATACACCTTTAATTCTATTAATCTCTTCCAGAGTGGTGAGTCTTACTACTGATGACCTTCCCTTTAAATACACCTCTAATTCTATCAATGTCTACCAGAGTGGTGAGTCATACTACTGATGACCTTCCCTTTAAATACACCTCTTAAAACTGTTACACCTGCAGAGTGGTTGTTGCCATATGATAACCAGATATCGTTACTCCACAGATTTTTTCAAAAAGCTAGATCGGAACAACAAGCATGAGTCTCCATTAAACTGTTTTCAATACAGGAACATAGCCTTAGGTTTGAGTAAATGCCCAATAACCCTGACATTAATTGAACAAAGAGATAAAAATACATCAATTTTAACCAACAACCTTGTTAGGAAAAGCTAAGGAAAATAAGTTGTAACTCAAAAGATGTCCATCCCATTATACTGTTCATAAAGCTACCAAAGTATTCTTACTCCCACAAGAGGGAGACATTGTGTAGACTTTACAATAAGCAGTTATTCACCCATAGTTTGTGTTTAGTTTGCCAGTTTTCAGTTTAGCCTTTTCTTACTTCAAGTGTTTGTGTAAATTATTTATAATAAAAGGCTGCTTTTCACCTGGCGACTAGGCCGTGTTTAGGCCTGCCAGTTCTGTCCGAGTTAGACTCTGGCTCTCTCTCAAACGTTCTGATTTGGCCGCATTTCTTTCCCGTCGGTAATCATTTTTGCACCGACAATGAATGCTGTTTTGCCTACCGTTCGAGCTGCAGCCACCATCGGCCACAGTTTCTCCCGTGTCACTTTGTCCACAGAGGTCAGATCCTCAATGAATCTCAATTTTTGCTTGATAAGGAACTCAGCTCTTCGCTCGCCTCCAGAGATGATCCCGTGTAGATCTGTTGTTGAACTGGACGAAGGTTGTCACACTGACTCTTGTCTTGATCTTTGAGTCTTCCAAACGATGTCCACATATTTCAGAAGTTTGCTTTTTGATGTGTGTGTGAGAGAGTGAGAGTGAGAGAAAGAGAGAGTGAGAGAGAGAGAGCTCCACAGATGTCAAGAACTCTACATTTGATGTCCTCCCCCGACTGCTCTGGAATTCGACGGAGCCTAAGGTTCCACCTGCGCTGGTATCTCTCCGCCTCATTCACCTTCTTTTCATTTTCCTGGCAGATAACTTCCACCTTCTTCATGTCACTTTTGAGGGTCTTCACTTCCCCAGAGATAAAGTCAACATATATATTTTTTAATGGCCTTAATTTTTAAATCGCATTGATCCTGAGTGTCGCAGCAGTCTAAGGCACTGCATCTCAGTGCAAGAGGCGTCACTAAAGTCCCTGGTTCAAATCCAGGCTGTATCACATCCGGACGTGATTGGGAGTCCCATAGGGTGGCGTACAATTGGCCCAGCATCGGCCGGGTTTGGCCGGGGGTAGGCCGTCATTGTAAATAAGAATTTGTTCTTAACTGACCAGTTAAATAAAGGTTAAATTTGAAAAATAAAAACATGTTCTCCAAGCCATCTGCCCTTGCATCTAATTTTTATTTTACTGTCAAAAGCATCACAATATTGTTTTGCATCTCAAGAAGTGACATACCCTCTTGCCCTCTCATCTTTTTCACCTGGGGCTTGACTGGAGTTTCGGGGGTCGTCCGAGCACACCACATTTCTCATCACCAACAGCATTATTTCCCCCACAGTTACATTCTGAAGAGGAGTACCCAAGACCATACCATCTTTTGCTCTTAATAAAAAATAAAATAAAGATTCAAAATATGCCTGACAGATACTGCTGCACACGCGCGAAATAGTGATTGGTCCAAATAATCAGTGAACCAAAAACCATCACAAGTAACGTTACAATATAAGTGTTCCTCATTACCACCGTCTTTATCCCACTGACGTAACATTTTGTAACGGATGTAAAGCCGAGACTACTAGAAAGAAACGTAGCTAGCTAGCTAGGCTAAAAAGTAAACAAAACAAAATGTTATAGTTGAGTTTATGGCTATTAGCTACGGTGTAGAGTTGGCTATAACAGAAACAGACAGCGGTCTGGGGACCCGGATGAACAATACTACTAGCTAGTACTACATTTAGTTAGCCTCGGCTCCCAAGCTTCGCCGACGTTGTCGAAAGTGAGGATGAAAGCTTGTGGGGCAGAGGCTAGCTACTAGTTACCCCTTACCTCCTCCACCTCCTCCTCCTCCTCCTCCACCACCTCTGTTGGACTGTTGAGGGGGACGGTTGTTGTAATTTCCACCGCCGCCTCCTCCACCACCACCTTTTGGGTGCTCATTCCAACACTTGTCGCCATATCGACACCGGCCTTGCATCCAAAAGTTGCACACCGTCATAGTGTGGCAGGATTTATAATTGCTGGTGCGGTGAATGAAATTAAATCCTCTCGTTTCCCCACAATAGTTTTCAACACCACATTGTTTTCGTTCAAATTACGCCATTTTGAAAATCCACATGAAGGAATGTCGCAGGTCTATGACGTCAAGTGCAAGGCGGGTAATGCAACAATGCGCCCATGTGTTTGGTTTTGGTACTACATCCAGGAAAGTAATCCTCAATCAAAATGATCAGCCACAGTAGACAATAGTACAGAAAATAATTACATAATTAGGCTATATTACCTAAGACTCTATACAATTGGTAGTATTATTGTATTGTGTATGTGTATTTCTGTCTATGTGCGTGTGTGTGTCAGGTGCGTATGGGTGCTTAAATACTGTACATACGTAGCCTGTGTTTAGAGCAACAAGATTGTCTGCATTGTCAGTACAGTTGCTATGTAAACTATGCTATTTTTAACTTACAGGTGAAAGTGTTGCAAAACAGAGAGAAAGAGGAAGTGGAAGAGAGAGGAGGAGGGAGGGACACAGAGTGTCTTTGTGATTCCTCTTTGCCAACTCCACATTCCAGAGCGTTTCACCTGTGGCGAGTCTTGCCATGACAACACACAACCTGTTGAGGTGAGATTAAGGTGAGTTTCACCTGGAGGGCCGTGCAGTGTTTGCACAGTACCCCACACACACACACACACACACACACACACACACACACACACACACACACACACACACACACACACACACACACACACACACACACACACACACACACACACACACACACAGTACAGTATCGCAAATCACAGGTCACCAATAGACTGAAAAGTCCCTTTCCCAATATTGTACAAGAGACACTCCACCGTAATATTCCTGCAAATAGTATTTTGGGGGTTATTGTTGACAACAAGCCCATGCAAATGTGAGGAAGGTTTAGCATGCATTAGGGATAGGGAGTTGCATTAGGGATAGGGAGTTGCATTAGGGATAGGGAGTTGTATTAGGGATAGGGAGTTGCATTAGGGATAGGGAGTTGTATTAGGGATAGGGAGTTGCATTAGGGATAGGGAGTTGTATTAGGGATAGGGAGTTGCATTAGGGATAGGGAGTTGCATTAGGGATAGGGAGTTGCATTAGGGATAGGGAGTTGCATTAGGGATAGGGAGTTGCATTAGGGATAGGGAGTTGCATTAGGGATAGGGAGTTGCATTAGGGATAGGGAGTTGCATTAGGGATATGGAGTTGCATTAGGGATAGGGAGTTGTATTAGGGATAGGGAGTTGCATTAGGGATAGGGAGTTGCATTAGGGATAGGGAGTTGCATTAGGGATAGGGAGTTGCATTAGGGATAGAGAGTTGCATTAGGGATAGGGAGTTGCATTAGGGATAGGGAGTTGCATTAGGGATAGGGAGTTGCATTAGGGATAGGGAGTTGCATTAGGGATAGGGAGTTGCATTAGGGATAGGGAGTTGTATTATTTAATTAGGAAAGTCAGTTAAGAACAAAATCTTATTTACAATGAAGGCCTACCCCGGCCGAACCTTAACCCGATGACGCAAGGCCAATTGTGTGCCGCCCTGTGGGAATCAGGTTGGTTTTTCTTTTGATTTTCTCCTACCATATCTATTGTTTTATAGTCTCATACATTATTTTAACATTTCTACAAACTGCAAAGTGTCTTCCTTCCAATGGTACCAATTATATGCATATCCTTGCTTCAGGGCCTGAGCAACAGGCAGTTTACTTTTGGCACGTCAGTCAGGCGGAAATTAAGAAAAATGGACCCTAGCCCTAAGAAGTGGACAGCACTCCTGATGCTTTCCATTTACTCTGTCAAATATACTGTGCATGTGTGTGTACATACTAGTCACGTGTAGTTTCGGGGTGGGAGGGAGAGGGAGGGAGGTTAGGGAGTCCCCCAGGTATGCAGACAGACAGGGAGGAATGAGATAGCAGGGATACCTGACCCACATTCCTGATGGAAGAGGGGAACCACTTCCCTCTCTACCTGTTCGGGTCCTCGCTGTCATTTGTAAACACACGAAAACTGTTTATTTATACAGGCATTCCTGAGGTCTACCTCTTACCCAAGTTAAAGATACCACAGTAGCATGAGATTTTCTTGCTGACTGCCTTCTCCGAATGAGGACTGATACTCATCTACGACACGCTTACTACCCATTTGTAATCAAATTAAAGTTAGCGTCTGTCCCCACTCACATTCTTTCTCTGTAACAACCATTCAGATACTGTATTCACAGCAGTCCCGAAATTGCCTAATAATTTGCTCTGTCATATCAAAACAATCACCTCACACGGTCAGTTCTAGAGCTGGATGCTACCCAGAGACATACAGTACAAGTCAAAGGGTTTTTCTTGATGTTTTTACTATTTTCTACATTGCAGAATAATTGTGAAAACATCAAAACTATGAAATAACACATATGTAATCATGTAGTAACCAAAAAAAGTGTTAAACAAATCTAAATATTTATATTTTATATTTGAGATTCTTCAGAGTAGAGAGAGAGAGAGAGAGAGAGAGAGAGAGAGAGAGAGAGAGAGAGAGAGAGAGAGAGAGAGAGAAACTGTAAAACACTCATAGAGAAACTTAATCCAGAAACACTAAGGAATGCACAGTATGTGTCCATGCTAAAGCATCCGGAACCTTCATTTCCTACAAGCTGCACAACAGGTAAAACTGGCAACAGTCCAGTCTTTGCTGTGCTTATGTCAGTTTGTATGCTCTGTGTCAATATGACTTTGAAAGGTCCTGGGATTCCTCCAACTCCTTCGCTCCTTTTTTATAATAGAGACACTAAATGTCTCTGCTAATTTTAACACTGATTGCCTTTTCTTCTCTGTATCTGTCACAGGAGGTTGGAATACATATACTGTAGAAATTGTATAGGCCTAGTTGCATCTATCACCAACTCATTTGCCTTGTGGTCAGATTGTCCGCCCCTCAGTAGAGTCATACTAAAGACTGAAAATGGATCTTGAGGCGTCTCTGCTCTGTACTCAGATAGATTGGGGTTAAGGCCCTGTGATAAACTAGCGTCCACTTGTACAGCACATCAATCTGCTCAGTTGTATCTATCTGCAGAAAACAGTTTTTTTATTAGATGTGACAGATAGGTCTACAATTAGTGGTATACCTCACTGTCGCTGTGGTAACCATTAAAATATTTGTTCCGGTAAAAAATATCACCAGTGCTATCTTCATTCCATTTTCTTGGCGTTTTAATATACTGTTGCTAACCAATTAAACTCTAGTATCTGAACATCGTCTGTCCCTTTGGAGGGTGTGACTCTGTGTTGTGTCCTATTGTTCAGCGCCTCTATGCATTTCCTCCTGGATGTCAGGCAATGTACGCGCCGCGGCACGTTGCTAGGTTACCCTGAAGCCCAACCCTCCCTTCTAGTGGATTCACCTGAACGCTGGTCACGTCAGCGGTCCTCCGGTTTTGGCCAATCAGGGGCCCGGACAGGTGCTCCTCCGGGAGGACAGTTTCGGAGGCGGAAACCTGCAGGTCCACTAAAAGACAGACGCCTCAATATAAAGTTGTAAATTCAGTCGTATTTTTTTAATCAGAGAATCACTGAAACGAGTTATGAGAGCGAATCAAATTACTGATAGTTCGTTTTAAATATATATAATTTTTTTCAACCGTGGAAAGAGAATGAGTGGAGATAGCTTGCGCTGAGAATCCGTGTGTAAAGATAGACGCACTTTTAGGACGCACAACATAATAGCCGTTTCAACTGACTCCACAAGATATCAGCCATGGATTTTTACATCAACACGGACTAAAGTTCGTTCTCGAAGAGGTCCGACCCGCTCCTCTCCGGCCCTGTCCCATACCAGCCCGAATAGTACAGGTGAGTGGCCCGGTGGTGTAGAGATGCTTATAGCATTGCTGAGCGGTGAATCACAGCTCTGTCTCAGCTGTTCTCACGGCTCATTAAACCTGTTCTACACGACATAGATAGTTACGGATAGTATACGCTGTGTTTGCTGTTTAGGTTGTTGCTGTTTTTTGCAAAGAAGTTACGTATTCATATTCATAGTGTTTCACTGACCAAGAAGAACATAAAGGCATAATCCGTGTGCGAATGAGACGTGAGCTTCTAGACACTGTATTTCCGTCCCATATATTTCATATACATACAGTATATATCATACATATATCCCATATTTCAGCACCGTCTCATGTGTCCAGACCAAAAGCTAATTTTGTCAACAAAACGTATCAATGAATCAGGCTACAAGAGTGTAGGCCTGATGATACTCACTGAATGTCATTTAGACTTGTTGGTGTCTTGTAACAGAGGTCTCTTTCTATTCATTCAATCGCGGTGCACAGTGCACTGTTGGGACGCACCGAATCTTTTGGGGACTTGGACGAACTTGTAGCCTTGTTTTTTTTTTAAAGTTATTTTTTGTTGTTGTTGTTGTTGTTGACAATCAGATGAAAGCATCATGACTGGTCATGCCACATTAAAATATAATACATTTCTACCGTTATAGGAAGTCACGTTAAAAAAAAAAAAATCTCACGAATATCAGGATACAATTCACACTGTGGGCATCATCATAGAGCTATAATTGATGATGAAGATGATGATGATGAATGTGCATTATGCTGCTCAGGATGTTTGGTTTAAAAACCTTAATATTCATTGCGCAATTATACCAGCAGTATTTTAAACAGTTATTCCATTGTAATAACACTGTACCCGACCTGTCGATATCACATCACTATGACAAGATATGTTTTAGATATACGGTTTAATAGATGTCTGAGTGATACTTGGCATAAAGGTGGACCTGTTAATGTGTCTATCAGGTGGAAGATGGCAGAGAGAGTGACTTGGTGGAGAGCGTTTATGGGGAGCAGTAAGAGAAGTAGCAGTGGTACCAAGGACATCACCACAGCCACTCAGCTCCCCGACACAGTGAAAGACCCTCTGACGCCCCACGCGCAGGGACTCCTAGCTACACCACACTGTAAGTCATCACCACAGCCACTCAGTGACATATGCCATTTAGCAGACTCTTTTTATCCAAAAGCGACATGTGTAAATAAAAGCATTTTATGTATGGGTGGTCCCAGTGTAACGGATGTGAAATGGCTAGCTAGTTAGCGGGTACGCGCTAGTAGCATTTCAATCAGTTACGTTACTTGCTCTGAGACTTAAGTAGTGTTGCCCCTTGCTCTGCAAGGGCCGCGGCTTTTGTGGAGCGATGGGTAACGACGCTTCGTGGTTGACTGTTGTTGATGTGTGCAGAGGGTCCCTGGTTCGCGCCCGTGTCGGGGCGAGGGGACGACGTAAAGGTACAACTGTTACACCGGGAATCAAACTCACTATTCCTGTTATTGTAAACGCCATGCTCTACCAACTGGACCATTTTAATGTTAAGTCTATCATGACAGACTGGCCTATAAGATACTTTTTAAAACAGAGGCTGGATTGTGTGTTTACCTTACATTGTTCTAGGTGCATAGAGGCGAAAGTAATATGTTTTGAGAAAAGAACCTCTGGCCTCCTTGTATGCCCCCAAAAATGTGATCGACCGCCTTGATTCTGTCTTATGTTGCAAAATTTGAATTTTTTTAGTTTTTTAAATTGGTATAAAAGTAGAGACTCAGATCTACAAAATGGTATATCATACACTACATTTGAGGAGCAATGGAAAGGATTCTGCTTTGAACGTTGATAAACTAGTAACCTCACTTTTGAGAACATGGCCTTTGAATATTTTGGTACCTGTCTGGAAAGCTCTTCGTTGTCTCCACCCATTCAGCATCGTTCGCACCCTCTGGAGATTTAGTCCCCACCCAAACTCTGAACATTTTACTCCCCCTAGCAGAGCTGGCTTTCATCTTATCCAGAGCGTTGGTGACTGTACCTGTGCTGCTGGCAACCATTTAATTACGCTTTGTTGCCAACGTTGACTGACACCGGCCGTATTCAACGGGTGTTAAGCGTTCGTAAAATCATCAGTTATTGTTTCAAACGGCTCTCCTGTGAAGTAGTGACGCCTAGTTCCTGAAACGGGTCACTTATGTTAAGCCTCCTTGAAATCTCCTAACGTGCTTGTATTCTACTCTACTATTCTCAGCAACAGCCTCCAAACTCCCAACCAACCAACAGCCACCAGCATCACAGCAACCACCAGCATCACAGCACCCACCAGCATCACAGCAGTCACCAGCATCACAGCAGCCACCAGCATCACAGCAGTCACCAGCATCACAGCAGCCACCAGCATCACAGCAGCCACCAGCATCACAGCAGTCACCAGCATCCCAGCAGCCACAGGCAGAGCAGTCACAGGCACCAGTCAGTACAGGCACCAGCCTCTTCAGCGACGAGACCTTCGATGACTCCCAGTTTGAGTCGGTCTTCAACGAACAGACTTGTCGTAGGAACCTGAGGGTGTCTCGGTCAGGCCGGTTTAAGGAGAAAAAGAGGGTACGCTCCAGTCTTCCTACTGAGAAAGAGGACGTACGATAACGAGGATGGTGATGATGAGGGAGACAGTGGCCAAAGACTGCTCTTACTTCTGACCTTTACTTCAACATGGCCGTCCGTTCTGGGGGAAGAGGAAGGTAGATGAAGATGCATTGTAAGTTGAAGATAAGTTGAGGGTAAGTTGAAGATACGTTGAGGGTAAGTTGAAGATACGTTGAGGGTAAGTTGAAGATACGTTGAGGGTAAGTTGAAGATAAGTTGAGGGTAAGTTGAAGATACGTTGAGGGTAAGTTGAAGATACGTTGAGGGTAAGTTGAAGATACGTTGAGGGTAAGTTGAAGATACGTTGAGGGTAAGTTGAAGATAAGTTGAGGGTAAGTTGAAGATAAGTTGAGGGTAAGTTGAAGATAAGTTGAGGGTAAGTTGAAGATAAGTTGAGGGTAAGTTGAAGATACGTTGAGGGTAAGTTGAAGATACGTTGAGGGTAAGTTGAAGATACGTTGAGGGTAAGTTGAAGATACGTTGAGGGTAAGTTGAAGATACGTTGAGGGTAAGTTGAAGATAAGTTGAGGGTAAGTTGAAGATACGTTGAGGGTAAGTTGAAGATACGTTGAGGGTAAGTTGAAGATACGTTGAGGGTAAGTTGAAGATAAGTTGAGGGTAAGTTGAAGATAAGTTGACGGTAAGTTGAAGATAAGTTGAGGGTAAGTTGAAGATAAGTTGAGGGTAAGTTGAAGATAAGTTGAGGGTAAGTTGAAGATAAGTTGAGGGTAAGTTGAAGATACGTTGAGGGTAAGTTGAAGATACGTTGAGGGTAAGTTGAAGATACGTTGAGGGTAAGTTGAAGATACGTTGAGGGTAAGTTGAAGATACGTTGAGGGTAAGTTGAAGATACGTTGAGGGTAAGTTGAAGATACGTTGAGGGTAAGTTGAAGATACGTTGAGGGTAGTCGTGAAAGTTGGTGATTGGCAGTGGTGAAAGTTTCTCAGTGACAGCTAGGTTGGTACTTAAACAGTCCTTCCTTGAGGAAATCACAGGTCTGACAAGGTTTGATTGATTTAAAGCAATAGGAAGACAAGTGTGTCTTTACTAATCCAATCCCATAAAGATTAGTGGTTAGGCTACTTCAAGGAAGGAAGGAAGGAAGGAAAGAAGGGAGGAAGGAAAGAAGGAAGGAAAGAAGGGAGGAAGGAAGGAAGTAAAGAAGGGAGGAAGGAAGGAAGGGAAGAAGGAAGGAAGGAAGGAAGGAAGAAAAGAAGGAAGGAAGGAAGGAAGGAAGGAAGGAAGGGAGGGAGGGAGGGAGGAAGGAAGGAAGGAAGGGAGGGAGGGAGGAAGGAAGGAAGGAAGGAAGGCAGTACCACCTTTCAGCTGTAAAAACCATCCAGACTTTTCTAGCCTTTTTTTTGTATGAAAACAGTATACTGAAAATGAGACACACACCTATGCACATTCCAGGAAATGATGCGTTGTTAATAAGATGTTTACATATATACGTGGAATATTTTGAATATGAAGGATATGATATTGTTTTTACCAATCAATTGTTGTTGTTGTTTTTTTTTAAACTATGATTACAGTGGGTTAGAAGGGTACTTCTTCTTTTATTTTAAAGAGGTAGGATTGCTTGAGCATTGGTGTTTGTGACAGACAGGTGAAAATATAAGATTATATCCACTAGCTGCTATTCAGTTACATACAGACACATGTTTTAGAGGGAAACAGCACCATGTGGATCCTGATGGAAGGTACTATTAGAAGCTAATCAGTAAGATGTTATAGATATATAATCCTGATGGAAGGTACTATTAGAAGCTAATCAGTAAGATGTTATAGATATATAATCCTGATAGAAGGTACTATTAGAAACTAAACAGAAAGGTGTTACCAAGTTTGTCTATTCAGTAATACAGTGATTGACATCACTGTGCTTCAAGTGGACGTGACACATAAATCATGGTCTGTAAATACTGCAATGAAGGCTAAACATGATTGTTGTAATGACAGAAGAACAAATAAACATTGATCAATGTGTGCCTCCATGTCTGTGTGAACACTTGTGTGTGTGTGTGTGTGTGTGTGTGTGTGTGTGTGTGTGTGTGTGTGTGTGTGTGTGTGTGTGTGTGTGTGTGTGTGTGTGTGTGTGTGTGTGTGTGTGTGTGTGTGACTACATACTGTATGTACATCTCTGTGAGAGTCAGTGCTGTCTCGCTTATTTCCTGATTCAGTAAAGTTGTGAATCACCTGACCAAAAGTCAGTGTGCGTCAGGTGCAACCCAAATGGCACCCTATTCCATACATAGTGCACTACTGGCACCCTATTCCCTACAGAGTGCACTACTGGCACCCTATTCCCTACATCGTGCACTACTGGCACCCTATTCCTTACATAGTGCACTACTGGCACCCTGTTCCTTACATAGTGCACTACTGGCACCCTATTCCCTACATAGTGCACTACTGGCACCCTATTCCCTACATAGTGCACTACTGGCACCCTATTTCCTACATAGTGCACTACTGGCACCCTATTCCCTACATAGTGCACTGCTGGCACCCTATTCCTTACATAGTGCACTGCTGGCACCCTATTTCCTACATAGTGCACTACTGGCACCCTATTCCCTACATCGTGCACTACTGGCACCCTATTCCTTACATAGTGCACTACTGGCACCCTGTTCCTTACATAGTGCACTACTGGCACCCTATTCCCTACATAGTGCACTACTGGCACCCTATTCCCTACATAGTGCACTACTGGCACCCTATTTCCTACATAGTGCACTACTGGCACCCTATTCCCTACATAGTGCACTGCTGGCACCCTATTCCTTACATAGTGCACTACTGGCACCCTATTCCCTACATAGTGCACTACTGGCACCCTATTCCCTACATAGTGCACTGCTGGCACGCTATTCCCTACATAGTGCACTGCTGGCACCCTATTCCCTACATAGTGCACTGCTGGTACCCTATTCCTTACATAGTGCACTACTGGAACCCTATTCCTTACATAGTGCACTACTGGAACCCTATTCCCTACATAGTGCACTACTGGCACCCTATTTCCTACATAGTGCACTACTGGCACCCTATTCCCTACATAGTGCACTGCTGGCACCCTATTCCTTACATAGTGCACTGCTGGCACCCTATTCCCTACATAGTGCACTAATGGCACCCTATTCCCTACATAGTGCACTACTGGCACCCTATTCCCTACATAGTGCACTGCTGGCACGCTATTCCCTACATAGTGCACTGCTGGCACCCTATTCCCTACATAGTGCACTGCTGGCACCCTATTCCCTACATAGTGCACTGCTGGCACCCTATTCCCTACATAGTGCACTACTGGCACCCTATTCCCTACATAGTGCACTACTGGCACCCTATTCCCTACATAGTGCACTGCTGGCACACTATTCCCTACATAGTGCACTGCTGGCACCCTATTCCCTACATAGTGCACTGCTGGCACCCTATTCCCTACATAGTGCACTGCTGGCACCCTATTCCCTACATAGTGCACTACTTGCCATTTGAGACGAAAGCAAAGTTAATGCTCTCTTCCTACAGCTGAGCAGGAGACTGCCCTGGTGAATAGGGAGGTAGGTGGAGACTTCTCACAGCTGAGTAGGAGACTGCCCTGGTGAATATGGAGGTAGGTGGAGACTTCTCACAGCTGATTAGGAGACTGCCCTGGTGAATATGGAGGTTAGGTGGAGACTTCTCACAGCTGAGCAGGAGACTGTCCTGGTGAATATGGAGGTAGGTGGAGACTTCTCACTGCTGAGCAGGAGACTGCCCTGGTGAATATGGAGGTAGGTGGAGACTTCTCACAGCTGAGTAGGAGACTGCCCTGGTGAATATGGAGGTAGACGGAGACTTCTCACAGCTGAGTAGGGGACTGTCCTGGTGAATAGGGAGGTAGGTGGAGACTTCTCACAGATGAGCAGGAGACTGTCCTGGTGAATAGGGAGGTAGGTGGAGACTTCTCACAGCTAAGTAGGAGACTGCCCTGGTGAATATGGAGGTAGGTGGAGACTTCTCACAGATGAGCAGGAGACTGTCCTGGTGAATAGGGAGGTTAGGTGGAGACTTCTCACAGCTGAGTAGGAGACTGCCCTGGTGAATATGGAGGTAGACGGAGACTTCTCACAGCTGAGTAGGAGACTGTCCTGGTGAATAGGGAGGTAGGTGGAGACTTCTCACAGATGAGCAGGAGACTGTCCTGGTGAATAGGGAGGTAGGTGGAGACTTCTCACAGCTGAGTAGGAGACTGCCCTGGTGAATATGGAGGTAGGTGGAGACTTCTCACAGATGAGCAGGAGACTGTCCTGGTGAATAGGGAGGTTAGGTGGAGACTTCTCACAGCTTAGTAGGAGACTGCCCTGGTGAATAGGGAGGTAGGTGGAGACTTCTCACAGCTGAGTAGGAGACTGCCCTGGTGAATAGGGAGGTAGGTGGAGACTTCTCACAGCTGAGTAGGAGACTGCCCTGGTGAATATGGAGGTAGGTGGAGACCTTCTCACAGCTGAGTAGGAGACTGCCCTGGTGAATATGGAGGTAGGTGGAGACTTCTCACAGCTGAGTAGAAGACTGCCCTGGTGAATATGGAGGTAGGTGGAGACTTCTCACAGCTGAGCAGGAGACTGCCCTGGTGAATATGGAGGTAGGTGGAGACTTCTCACAGCTGAGTAGGAGACTGCCCTGGTGAATATGGAGGTAGGTGGAGACTTCTCACAGCTGAGTAGGAGACTGCCCTGGTGAATATGGAGGTTAGGTGGAGACTTCTCACAGCTGAGCAGGAGACTGTCCTGGTGAATAGGAAGGTTAGGTGGAGACTTCTCACAGCTGATTAGGAGACTGCCCTGGTGAATATGGAGGTTAGGTGGAGACTTCTCACAGCTGAGCAGGAGACTGCCCTGGTGAATAGGGAGGTTAGGTGGAGACTTCTCATAGCTGATTAGGAGACTGCCCTGGTGAATATGGAGGTAGGTGGAGACTTCTCACAGCTGAGCAGGAGACTGCCCTGGTGAATATGGAGGTAGGTGGAGACTTCTCACTGCTGAGTAGGAGACTGCCCTGGTGAATATGGAGGTAGGTGGAGACTTCTCACAGCTGAGTAGGAGACTGCCCTGGTGAATATGGAGGTTAGGTGGAGACTTCTCACAGCTGAGCAGGAGACTGTCCTGGTGAATAGGAAGGTTAGGTGGAGACTTCTCACAGCTGATTAGGAGACTGCCCTGGTGAATATGGAGGTTAGGTGGAGACTTCTCACAGCTGAGCAGGAGACTGCCCTGGTGAATAGGGAGGTTAGGTGGAGACTTCTCATAGCTGATTAGGAGACTGCCCTGGTGAATATGGAGGTTAGGTGGAGACTTCTCACAGCTGAGTAGGAGACTGCCCTGGTGATGATGGAGGTAAGTGGAGATGACAGCAACCCCTAAGCACAGCAACACCTCCTGGAGGCAATGGTGGATGCCTGTGGTGATGTGTAAGGGGTGGGTACTGGTGGCAGAGAAGTCAGGCGCAGGAGACCAAAGCTGATTTACAGCGGCGCAATAAAACCACCGTAAACAGAACAATAAATCAATAAATGGGTAAACAAAACCCGTTACACACCAGCATAACGTGCACAAGCACGACAATAAACAATTCCGGACAAGGACATGGGGGGGGGGGGGACAGAGGGTGAAATACACAACATGTAAAGATGGAGTTGAAACCAGGTGTGTGGGAAAACAAGACAAAACAAATGGAAAATGAAAGGTGGATCGGCGATGACTAAAAGACCGGTGACGTCGAACGCCGAACGTCGCCCGAACAAGGAGAGGGACCGACTTTCATCACATGATGTGTCTGTGGAGTCTATCCAGGGTTTTCTAAGGCGCACGAGGGCATTTTTCCCTACACTGTCTGGCAAGAGCAAACATAATGTGTGACGTTGATGAGATATTGTGGCCTGACCCAGACCTGAGACGATGAGAACGCTGACGATGACGCTGATGCTGACGATGACGCTGACGATGATGCTGATGCTGACGATGGCGCTGACGCTGACGATGATGCTGATGCTGACGATGGCGCTGACGCTGATGCTGATGCTGACGATGACGCTGACGATGACGCTGATGCTGATGCTGACGATGACGCTGACGATGACGATGACGCTGACGATGACGCTGATGCTGACGATGACTCTGACGCTGATGCTGACGATGACGCTGACGATGATGCTGATGCTGA
Source organism: Salvelinus fontinalis (assembly GCF_029448725.1). Lineage (NCBI taxonomy): Eukaryota > Metazoa > Chordata > Actinopteri > Salmoniformes > Salmonidae > Salvelinus > Salvelinus fontinalis. Next base: position 39,372,284 of record NC_074686.1, on the reverse strand, counting down.
CGATGGCGCTGACGCTGACGCTGATGCTGACGATGACGCTGACGCTGATGCTGACGATGACGCTGACGATGACGCTGATGCTGACGATGACGCTGACGATGATGCTGATGCTGACGATGGCGCTGACGCTGACGATGATGCTGATGATGATGCTGATGCTGACGATGGCGCTGACGCTGACGATGATGCTGATGCTGAGTAACCTGTACATTTGCTGCATTTGGAAATAAAGCTTTTGGAAATTGTTTTTTTTACTGTGCATGGACTCTTCCCTACATGTTTTGTCAGTGTGACATTTCAAAGGATATGTTTTTGACCAAAACAGCATGTACAGTAGCACTCCCTTATCCACTAATGTAAGAGGTATTTATTACAGTACTGTTTTGACGTTCTCTCGCCAGGGTGTTCCTGAAAGGGATTTAAAATTGTGTGTGAAGATTTGAGAAAATGATCAGTTGTTCCAGGAATTGTTTCTAAGCAATTGAGAAACTGTAAAAAGCATGTGTCTGTTATAGTGTAACGACCCTGGGTTTATAAGCGCGGAAATCGACTCTGCAGCACGAGCATGCTTTTGCGGCACAGTCGATAGGGCGCCGGACCTCGGGCTAGAAGGTCGATGTCACGCCCTGGCCTTAGTATTCTTTGTTTTCTTTATGTTTTTTAGTTAGGTCAGGGTGTGACATGGAGAAGGTATGTGTTTTGTAATGTCTAGGGGTGTTGTATGTGTATGGGGCAGAGTTAGAGTAGTGTTGTCTAGTTATGTCAATGGCTGCCTAGATTGGTTCTCAATCAGAGACAGCTGTCATTCATTGTCTCTGATTGGGAGCCATATTTAAGGCAGTCATAGGCAGTAGGCTTTTGTGGGGTGTTGTCCATGTTGAACGTTTGTTGCTTGTCTGTGCACGTACGTTATTTAGCTTCACGGTCGTTTGTTGTTTTGTTAGTTTGTGTATAGTGTTCGTTTTCGTGTTTTTCTCTCTTCCAAAATAAAGAGATGTATTTTGCACACGCTGCGCCTTGGTCCTCTCTCTCTAACACGAAGACGATCGTGACAGTCGAGGGTTCGAGACCTGCTCCCTGCTGTTTCATTTCAATAGGTTCAAGTAAACCTCATTTCATTGCGAGTGTCCTGACTTCCTACAATTACTGTTTCATAACAAACTCCTGCAGCGACCGTGCCCATGTATCTATCTACCTCTTCTGTTTAGAACACCTGATTTCAAACTGAGACATATTTTTAATTTCACAAATGTTCCGATTTTTTTGCAAGTAACTTTTTCAAATTGACTGAAATGAACTACAGTAACTTTTTGATGTCGGATTCAACTGACCGGTCTTTAAACTTACATTTTCTGAAAGAACCTGTCTTGAGGAAACTGTGTGAGGTTCTGGATAAACTAACGTAAAATGGAACTTAGTTCCATTTTGAAGATATCCTTCGCGGTGTACCAGCATAATGTCTCCGTACTTCGACTTGGGATGACAGAGGAAAGGTTTGTGCAGAACTTCAACGTTATTTTGTGTTTAAATAAAGTATACTTGTTACAGTTTCAGAACATTATACTGTACGCAGCTGAGTAGAAACAAACGTGCCTGAGTGTCAAGACGTAGCAGGGACGTTTCGGTCGTCACTAGTTACCGCAGCCACAAATTCATAATTATGGCTAAACCAGCCCATTTAAACGATATATCTTCTTAAAATAAGATATATATATAAAAAAACTAACCTTAACCACACTAACATTATCAATAACCCTAACCTTAAATTAAGACCAAAAAGTTACCTTTTGTTTTCAATAAGTTTTACAATATAGTCAACTTGGACTTTGTGGTTGTGGTAACTAGTGACAACCGGACATTTCATCACGCAAGTTGTTGCAGGAAGCGTTGCTGTGATTGGTTTGGAATGTTCTGTATTGACATATTCCCCACCTTTTGTCTTGGGAGCGGACGTTCTAAAATTCCTGGCTGTGATCTTGCAGGTCAGTGGAATGGAATGCATAGCCTACTGAAAGGGTCCTGGGTGTCCTGTGTACTAGTCTGTTTAAATAACATTCCAATCCTTGTACTCTGTGTCATATGCTAAAGATTGTTTACAATTACAGGAGTGGCAAGGAGTGTAACGATAGCTAAACAGACTGAGCGATAGCTAAACAGACTGAGCGATAGCTAAACAGACTGAACGATAGCTAAACAGACTGAACGATAGCTAAACAGACTGAACGATAGCTACACAGACTGAACGATAGCTAAACAGACTGAACGATAGCTAAACAGACTGAACGATAGCTAGACAGACTGAACGATAGCTAAACAGACTGAATGATAGCTAGACAGACTGAACGATAGCTAAACAGACTGAACGATAGCTAAACAGACTGAACGATAGCTACACAGACTGAACGATAGCTAAACAGACTGAACGATAGCTAAACAGACTGAACGATAGCTAGACAGACTGAACGATAGCTAAACAGACTGAACGATAGCTAGACAGACTGAACGATAGCGACACAGACTGAACGATAGCTAAACAGACTGAACGATAGCTAAACAGACTGAGCGATAGCTACACAGACTGAACGATAGCTAAACAGACTGAACGATAGCTAGACAGACTGAACGATAGCTAAACAGACTGAACGATAGCTAAACAGACTGAACGATAGCTACACAGACTGGTACCCAGTTGGCCTTCTGGCCAACCCCTTATGAAACAGTTGAGCTTGACAATGACAATGGAATAGGCAAAAGCACAAACAGATCTGGGACCAGGCTACAGACAGATCTGGGAACAGGCTACAGACAGATCTGGGTCCAGGCTACAGACAGATCTGGAACCAGGCTACAGACAGATCTGGGACCAGGCTACAACAGATCTGGGACCAGGCTACAACAGATCTGGGACCAGGCTACAGACAGATCTGGGTCCAGGCTACAGACAGATCTGGAACCAGGCTACAGACAGATCTGGGACCAGGCTACAGACAGATCTGGGACCAGGCTACAGACAGATCTGGAACCAGGCTACAAACAGATCTGGGACCAGGCTACAGACAAATCTGGGACCAGGCTACAGACAGATCTGGAACCAGGCTACAAACAGATCTGGGACCAGGCTACAGACAGATCTGGGACCAGGCTACAGACAGATCTGGGACCAGGCTAAACTAAAAGACCTACTGTAGCTCAAAGAAGTATCAATGTCGAAGCCTTCAAATGATAAAGTACAAGAAGGATGGGGAAGATAATCAGATTAACAATAGACCTACACCTGCATGCATTGGAAGTGAGTTACAGAAGACTAATGACACTTTTTATTAACTTTTTAATAATAAAAAAAACAGATTTCTCATGTAGACAAATCAACATGCCATCAACTATTCAGTTTAGCAAAAGCTGATTGAACATTATATATTATGAACTTTATATGAAGAGAGATAAAACAATGTGTGTTACTGAATTTACATCATGCTGGTCTAACGTTCACATTCTTCATCGATGGCTACAGTTCCGTATCAGATTATTTGATGAAATAGCCCACGGCAACTAATGTAACTACAGTATCTAGTCAACTTGCTAGTTTATTCAGTTGTTGTTCAACACATTTCTACCGGTAAAATAACACATTTTCAGTAGTAAATGTATTAAA
>NC_074686.1:39328632-39363632 GCF_029448725.1 Salvelinus fontinalis | reverse complement strand
CTCATTCCATTCTGAGGCTCCAGTTTAAAAGAAAGTACCTTTCCCTGCATTACTCCTGAACCTGTATAAGCACACCTGATCTGGTGCTGTGATTGTGTGCATCCCTAACACGAGGGGAAGTAATCACTTATTACCTGTATAGTACCTGTATAGTATAGAATAGTACCTGTATAGTACAGTACCTGTATAGTATAGTATAGTATAGTATAGTATAGTACCTGTATGGGCTGCCAGCCATCTTTGTTTTTGAAGTAGAGAGATCTCTGGTCCTTCCTGAAGGCGATGGCATTGACCGTGTGGAGACGGTCTAACTCCTCCTCACTGTCCACTACAAAGATCTACATAGAGACCAGACAGAAAACTTTCAATAAATATTGCAAAGAAACTAATACATATTGAAGTTGTCCAACTTGAGTACTTGAGAAGTGTACTTTAGGTGGTGTACGTGATAGAAAAAGAGAGGGATAGAGAGGACAGAGAGATAGAGAGAGGGACAGAGAGAGAGAGTGAGTGAGTAGAGGTGTGTAAAGAGTGAGGGACCGAGTATAGGTGTGTAAAGAGCAAGGGACTGAGTAGTGATGTGTAAAGAGCGATGGACTGAGTAGAGGTGTGTAAAGAGCGAGGGACTGAGTATAGGTGTGTAAAGAGTGAGGGACTGAGTAGAGGTGTGTAAAGAGCGAGGGACTGAGTATAGGTGTGTAAAGAGCGAGGGACTGAGTAGAGATGTGTAAAGAGCGAGGGACTGAGTAGAGATGTGTAAAGAGCGAGGGACTGAGTATAGGTGTGTAAAGAGCGAGGGACTGAGTATAGGTGTGTAAAGAGCGAGGGACTGAGTAGAGATGTGTAAAGAGTGAGGGACTGAGTAGAGGTGTGTAAAGAGCGAGGAACTGAGTATAGGTGTGTAAAGAGCGAGGGACTGAGTAGAGATGTGTAAAGAGCGAGGGACTGAGTAGAGATGTGTAAAGAGCGAGGGACTGAGTAGAGATGTGTAAAGAGCGAGGGACTGAGTAGAGATGTGTAAAGAGCGAGGGACTGAGTATAGGTGTGTAAAGAGCGAGGGACTGAGTAGAGATGTGTAAAGAGTGAGGGACTGAGTAGAGGTGTGTAAAGAGCGAGGAACTGAGTATAGGTGTGTAAAGAGCGAGGGACTGAGTAGAGATGTGTAAAGAGCGAGGGACTGAGTAGAGATGTGTAAAGAGCGAGGGACTGAGTAGAGATGTGTAAAGAGCGAGGGACTGAGTAGAGGTGTGTAAAGAGCGAGGGACTGAGTAGAGATGTGTAAAGAGCAAGGAACTGAATAGAGGTGTGTTAAGAGCGAGGGACTGAGTAGAGGTGTGTTAAGAGCGAGGGACTGAGTAGAGGTGTGTAAAGAGCAGGGGACTGAGTAGAGGTTTGTAAAGAGCGAGGGACTGAGTAGATGTGTGTATAGAGCGGGGGACTGAGTAGAGGTGTGTTAAGAGCAAGGGACTGAGTAGAGGTGTGTAAAGAGCGAGGGAGTGAGAGGAGGTTTGTAAAGAGTGGGGGACTGAGTAGAGGTGTGTTAAGAGCAAGGGACTGAGTAGAGGTGTGTAAAGAGCGAGGGAGTGAGAGGAGGTTTGTCTCACCGCAGGGACTTTGTGATAGTTGCCCCGTTGTGTGTAACTGGCATAGGGGGGGCTGTTGACTCCCTGAGGGGTGTTACCACCATAGGTGTTACAGTCACAGTGACCTGGATGTCCTGCTACACCTTTTTCTCCCTTCTCCCCCACCAGGTACAGGGCTGGACACACACACACACACACACACACACACACACACACACACACACACACACGCGCGCATGCACGCGCGTACACACGCACAGATCATCACAACAGACTCTTATTCAAAAATAAACACACTTACACAGAATACACAAAAATATAAAGTGTTTTCAGAAAGCATTCATGCCCCTTACCTGAGGCAGGTAGTCCAGGTGGTCTTATGTTACCTGAGGCAGGTAGTCCAGGTGGTCTTATCTTACCTGAGGCAGGTAGTCCAGGGGGTCTTATCTTACCTGAGGCAGGTAGTCCAGGTGGTCTTATCTTACCTGAGGCAGGTAGTCCAGGTGGTCTTATCTTACCTGAGGCAGGTAGTCCAGGGGTCTTATCTTACCTGAGGGAGGTAGTCCAGGGGGTCTTATCTTACCTGAGGCAGGTAGTCCAGGTGGTCTTATCTTACCTGAGGCAGGTAGTCCAGGTGGTCTTATCTTACCTGAGGCAGGTAGTCCAGGTGGTCTTATCTTACCTGAGGCAGGTAGTCCAGGTGGTCTTATCTTACCTGAGGCAGGTAGTCCAGGGGGTCTTATCTTACCTGAGGCAGGTAGTCCAGAGGGTCTTATCTTACCTAAGGCAGGTAGTCCAGGTGGTCTTATCTTACCTGAGGCAGGTAGTCCAGGGGGTCTTATCTTACCTGAGGCAGGTAGTCCAGGTGGTCTTATGTTACCTGAGGCAGGTTGTCCAGGTGGTCTTATCTTACCTGAGGCAGGTAGTCCAGGTGGTCTTATGTTACCTGAGGCAGGTAGTCCAGGTGGTCTTATCTTACCTGAGGCGGGTAGTCCAGGGGGTCTTATCTTACCTGAGGCAGGTAGTCCAGGTGGTCTTATCTTACCTGAGGCAGGTAGTCCAGGTGGTCTTATCTTACCTGAGGCAGGTAGTCCAGGGGGTCTTATCTTACCTGAGGCAGGTAGTCCAGGTGGTCTTATCTTACCTGAGGCAGGTTGTCCAGGTGGTCTTATTTTACCTGAGGCAGGTAGTCCAGGTGGTCTTATGTTACCTGAGGCAGGTAGTCCAGGTGGTCTTATCTTACCTGAGGCAGGTAGTCCAGGTGGTCTTATCTTACCTGAGGCAGGTAGTCCAGGTGGTCTTATGTTACCTGAGGCAGGTAGTCCAGGTGGTCTTATCTTACCTGAGGCAGGTAGTCCAGGTGGTCTTATCTTACCTGAGGCAGGTAGTCCAGGGGTCTTATGTTACTTGAGGCAGGTAGTCCAGGGAGTCTTATCTTCCTGAGGCAGGTAGTCCAGGGGGTCTTATCTTACCTGAGGCAAGTAGTCCAGGTGGTCTTATCTTACCTGAGGCAGGTAGTCCAGGGGGTCTTATCTTATCTGAGGCAGGTAGTCCAGGTGGTCTTATCTTATCTGAGGCAGGTAGTCCAGGTGGTCTTATCTTATCTGAGGCAGGTAGTCCAGGTGGTCTTATCGTACCTGAGGCAGGTAGTCCAGGTGGTCTTATGTTACCTGAGGCAGGTAGTCCAGGGGGTCTTATCTTATCTGAGGCAGGTAGTCCAGGTGGTCTTATGTTACCTGAGGCAGGTAGTCCAGGTGGTCTTATCTTACCTGAGGCAGGTAGTCCAGGTGGTCTTATGTTACCTGAGGCAGGTAGTCCAGGTGGTCTTATCTTACCTGAGGCAGGTAGTCCAGGTGGTCTTATCTTACCTGAGGCAGGTAGTCCAGGTGGTCTTATCTTACCTGAGGCAGGTAGTCCAGGTGGTCTTATCTTACCTGAGGCAGGTAGTCCAGGTGGTCTTATCTTATCTGAGGCAGGTAGTCCAGGTGGTCTTATCGTACCTGAGGCAGGTAGTCCAGGTGGTCTTATGTTACCTGAGGCAGGTAGTCCAGGGGGTCTTATCTTATCTGAGGCAGGTAGTCCAGGTGGTCTTATCGTGCCTGAGGCAGGTAGTCCAGGTGGTCTTATGTTACCTGAGGCAGGTAGTCCAGGTGGTCTTATCTTATCTGAGGCAGGTAGTCCAGGTGGTCTTATGTTACCTGAGGCAGGTAGTCCAGGTGGTCTTATCTTACCTGAGGCAGGTAGTCCAGGTGGTCTTATGTTACCTGAGGCAGGTAGTCCAGGTGGTCTTATCTTACCTGAGGCAGGTAGTCCAGGTGGTCTTATCTTACCTGAGGCAGGTAGTCCAGGTGGTCTCATCTTACCTGAGGCAGGTAGTCCAGCTGGTCTTATCTTACCTGAGGCAGGTAGTCCAGGGGGTCTTATCTTATCTGAGGCAGGTAGTCCAGGTGGTCTTATGTTACCTGAGGCAGGTAGTCCAGGTGGTTTTATGTTACCTGAGGCAGGTAGTCCAGGTGGTCTTATGTTACCTGAGGCAGGTAGTCCAGGTGGTCTTATGTTACCTGAGTCAGGTAGTCCAGGTGGTCTTATCTTACCTGAGGCAGGTAGTCCAGCTGGTCTTATCTTACCTGAGGCAGGTAGTCCAGGGGGTCTTATCTTATCTGAGGCAGGTAGTCCAGGTGGTCTTATGTTACCTGAGGCAGGTAGTCCAGGTGGTCTTATCTTACCTGAGGCAGGTAGTCCAGGGGGTATTATCTTACCTGAGGCAGGTAGTCCAGGTGGTCTTATGTTACCTGAGGCAGGTAGTCCAGGGGGTATTATCTTACCTGAGGCAGGTAGTCCAGGTGGTCTTATCTTACCTAAGGCAGGTAGTCCAGGTGGTCTTATCTTACCTGAGGCAGGTAGTCCAGGGGGTCTTATCATACCTGAGGCAGGTTGTCAAGGGGGTCTTATCTTACCTGAGGCAGGTAGTCCAGGGGGTCTTATCTTACCTGAGGCAGGTAGTCCAGGGGGTCTTATTTTACCTGAGGCAGGTAGTCCAGGCGGTATTATCCTACCTGAGGCAGGTAGTCCAGGGATTATTATCCTACCTGAGGCAGGTAGTCCAGGGGGATTATCCTACCTGAGGCAGGTAGTCCAGGGGGTCCAGGATGACCAGAGGGACCAGCAGGACCTGTAGGACCCATAGGACCTGGGATTCCACCCTGACCCGGTTTACCCTACACACACACACACACACACACACACACACACACACACACACACACACACACACACACACACACACACACACACACACACACACACACACACACACACACACACACACACACACACTCTTAAGGTGATCTATGTAGTTGGGGACACCAATGATAGTCTTGATGGCTCGTAAAATCTTCACAGAGAGAGAGAGAGAGAGATTGCAGCAGACACGGCTACATGTTGTCCTACACCGTCAGAACTATACAGACAGAGTTCCATTTTGTCCTACACCGTCAGAACTATACAGACAGAGCTCCATTTTGTCCTACCCTACCAGAACTATACAGACAGAGTTCCATTTTGTCCTACTCTACCAGAACTATACAGACAGAGTTCCATTTTGTCCTACTCTACCAGAACTATACAGACAGAGTTCCATTTTGTCCTACTCTACCAGAACTATACAGATAGAGCTCCATTTTGTCCTACTCTACCAGAACTATACAGACAGAGTTCTATTTTGTACTACTCTACCAGAACTATACAGACAGAGTTCCATTTTGTCCTACACCGTCAGAACTATACAGATAGAGCTACATTTTGTCCTACTCTACCAGAACTATACAGATAGAGCTACATTTTGTCCTACAATGTCAGAACTATACAGACTTACAGGCAATTTTCTTCCCCTACATTGAAAACAAATCAGAAATGTACAAATCTAATATGTATTGCGAGAAAACCCCCTTCGTGACATATTAGCAATTTCCGTCCACACCCGTAGAGACAGCCAGTGGAACGACCAACCAGATCGACAACGTCGCTACCTTTTGTTACTGTAGTGTCCTGTTAGTTGTTACTACTGGAGAATTATTATTTTTCCTATTATTATGTATCTGTGTCATCATTGATTTGATATGTGTCTATATGTTTACTTTGGCTATGTATGTGGGAACACGTTCTATGGCAATAAAACCTTTTAAATTGAATTGAGAGCTACTGAGCGAGAGAGAGAGAGAGAGAGAGAAAGAGAAAGAGAAAGAGAGAGAGAGAGAGAGAGAGAGAGAGAGAGAGAGAGAGAGAGAGAGAGAGAGAGAGAGAGAGAGGGAGAGAGAGAGAGAGCGAGAAAGAGAGGAATAGAGAGAGGAAGAGAGCGAGAGAGCGAGAGAGAGAGAGACAGAGAGAGAGAGAGAGAGAGAATAGGGTCTTGGACCAACAGGCTCAGAGAAAGCTTTCTCAGAGCTCCACACGTAGAGGTTTTAATATAGAACAGGAAATACACCGTGTTTGACAGAATTAGCTCTGGAGGAGACACCTATCAGATGACAGGGCAAGAACAGGGGTGTGTCTGTGTCAAGAATCTGGTACCAATGGGCTACCCCCTCCTACACACACATATCCTGTGTGGCTCAGTTGAGGAGAGTACAGAGCAACACCAAGGATCGTAGGTTGGATTAAATGCTAAAGGGCATATATCATTAGATTATAACATCCTCGGCACTGAGCTGACTAACACACGAATACTCTGTAAACCACCTTCTTAGAGGGCTTCTAATGTCTCTACATTTCTCCACTCTCTCCCACCTGTTTTCCAGTCTTCCCAGGTCGGCCAGCGGGACCTCTTTTGCCTGAAATTCCCGGGTCTCCCTTCGATCCCATCTCTCCCTGAGAGAAGAAAGAACAGAGATAATATATATAAAAATAAAAATAAATCAAATATAGATCCCGTGGGTTGTTGTTTTTCACCTTGTGTCCCGACATCCCAGACAGGCCTCTGGAACCCTAGAGAGAAGAAAATAGAAAGAAGCATCAGCTTCTCGCTGTCTCTGAGAAGGTGTTGTTAATGCACAATGCTAGGTTAATGCACAGTGCTAGGTTAATGCACAATGCTAGGTTAATGCACAATGCTAGGTTAATGCACAGTGCTAGGTTAATACACAATGCTAGGTTAAAGCACAGTGCTAGGTTAAAGCACAATGCTAGGTTAATGCACAATGCTAGGTTAATGCACAATGCTAGGTTAAAGCACAATGCTAGGTTAATGCACAATGCTAGGTTAATACACAATGCTAGGTTAAAGCACAATGCTAGGTTAAAGCACAATGCTAGGTTAATGCACAATGCTAGGTTAAAGCACAATGCTAGGTTAATGCACAATGCTAGGTTAATGCACAATGCTAGGTTAATGCACAATGCTAGGTTAAAGCACAATGCTAGGTTAATGCACAATGCTAGGTTAATACACAATGCTAGGTTAAAGCACAATGCTAGGTTAAAGCACAATGCTAGGTTAATGCACAATGCTAGGTTAAAGCACAATGCTAGGTTAATGCACAATGCTAGGTTAATGCACAATGCTAGGTTAATGCACAATGCTAGGTTAATGCACAGTGCTAGGTTAATACACAATGCTAGGTTAAAGCACAGTGCTAGGTTAAAGCACAATGCTAGGTTAATGCACAGTGCTAGATTAATGCACAGTGCTATGTTAATGCACAATGCTAGGTTAATGCACAATGCTAGGTTAATGCACAATGCTAGGTTAATGCACAGTGCTATGTTAATGCACAATGCTAGGTTAATACACAATGCTAGGTTAATACACAATGCTAGGTTAATATACAATGCTAGGTTAATGCACAATGCTAGGTTAATACACAATTATAGGTCAATGCACAATTATAGGTTAATACACAATGCTAGGTTAATGCACAATGCTAGGTTAATGCACAATGATAGGTTAAAGCACAATGCTAGGTTAATACACAATGCTAGGTTAATGCACAATGCTAGGTTAATGCACAATGCTAGGTTAATGAACAATGCTAGGTTAATACACGATGCTAGGTTAAAGCACAATGCTAGGTTTAAGCACAATGCTAGGTTAAAGCACAATGCTAGGTTAAAGCACAATGCTAGGTTAAAGCACAATGTTAGGTTAATGAACAATGCTAGGTTAATACACAATGCTAGGTTAATACACAATGCTAGGTTAATACACAATGCTAGGTTAAAGCACAATGCTAGGTTAAAGCACAATGCTAGGTTAATACACAATGCTAGGTTAAAGCACAATGCTAGGTTAATGCACAATGCTAGGTTAATGCACAATGCTAGGTTAATACACAATGCTAGGTTAAAGCACAATGCTAGGTTAAAGCACAATGCTAGGTTAATACACAATGCTAGGTTAATACACAATGCTAGGTTAAAGGACAATGCTAGGTTAAAGCACAATGCTAGGTTAATACACAATGCTAGGTTAATACACAATGCTAGGTTAATACACAATGCTAGGTTAAAGCACAATGCTAGGTTAACTAGATGACGTCCAGTTACAAGACCCACCTTGTTCCCCTTCGGTCCCAATACGCCTGAATCACCACGAGACCCCTGGCGGGAGGGCGGGAGAGAGAGAGAGAGTATACGATCATTATGGGTAATGTAGTTTGAGCAGCGTGGCCTGATGAGTATGATCTGGGTAATAATAAGTATGATCTGGGTAATGATAAGTATGATCTGGGTAATGATGAGTATGATCTGGGTAATGTAGTTATAACAGCATGGTATGATAGGTATGATCTGGGTAATGTAGTTATAACAGCATGGTATGATCAGTATGATCTGGGTAATGTAGTTATAACAGCATGGTATGATCAGTATGATCTGGGTAAAGTAGTTATAACAACATGGTATGATCAGTATGATCTGAGCTCACCTTCTCTCCTTTATAACCAGGAAGACCCTGGAGGGAGAGAGAGAAATCATGTCTTAATGACCTCTGTTCTGGTGTGTATGGTGTTTACCTGTATTAATGATCTCTGTTCTGGTGTGTATGGTGTTTACCTGTATTAATGATCTCTGTTCTGGTGTGTATGGTGTTTACCTGTATTAATGATCTCTGTTCTGGTGTGTATGGTGTTTACCTGTATTAATGATCTCTGTTCTGGTGTGTATGGTGTTTACCTGTATTAATGATCTCTGTTCTGGTGTGTATGGTGTTTACCTGTATTAATGATCTCTGTTCTGGTGTGTATGGTGTTTACCTGTATTAATGATCTCTGTTCTGGTGTGTATGGTGTTTACCTGTATTAATGATCTCTGTTCTGGTGTGTATGGTGTTTACCTGTATTAATGATCTCTGTTCTGGTGTGTATGGTGTTTACCTGTATTAATGATCTCTGTTCTGGTGTGTATGGTGTTTACCTGTATTAATGATCTCTGTTCTGGTGTGTATGGTATTTACCTGTATTAATGATCTCTGTTCTGGTGTGTATGGTGTTTACCTGCATTAATGATCTCTGTTCTGGTGTGTATGGTGTTTACCTGTATTAATGATCTCTGTTCTGGTGTGTATGGTGTTTACCTGTATTAATGATCTCTGTTCTGGTGTTTACCTGTATTAATGATCTCTGTTCTGGTGTGTATGGTGTTTACCTGTATTAATGATCTCTGTTCTGGTGTGTATGGTATTTACCTGTATTAATGATCTCTGTTCTGGTGTGTATGGTGTTTACCTGCATTAATGATCTCTGTTCTGGTGTGTATGGTGTTTACCTGTATTAATGATCTCTGTTCTGGTGTGTATGGTGTTTACCTGTATTAATGATCTCTGTTCTGGTGTTTACCTGTATTAATGATCTCTGTTCTGGTGTGTATGGTGTTTACCTGTATTAATGATCTCTGTTCTGGTGTGTATGGTGTTTACCTGTATTAATGATCTCTGCTCTGGTGTTTACCTGTATTAATGATCTCTGTTCTGGTGTGTATGGTGTTTACCTGTATTAATGATCTCTGTTCTGGTGTGTATGGTGTTTACCTGTATTAATGATCTCTGATCTGGTGTGTATGGTGTTTACCTGTATTAATGATCTCTGTTCTGGTGTGTATGGCGTTTACCTGTATTAATGATCTCTGTTCTGGTGTGTATGGTGTTTACCTGTATTAATGATCTCTGTTCTGGTGTGTATGGTGTTTACCTGTATTAATGATCTCTGTTCTGGTGTGTATGGTGGTTTGCATGTGTGTCCATCTGTGTGTGAGAGGAGGAAATATGTTTGTTTGATTGTGTTTCTGTGATTACAGACTTTTGCCCCATGTGGTCCTCTCAACCCCGGCAGGCCCATCAATCCTGGGTCTCCTTTCTGTCCCTGGAAACAGAAGGTTTATTCACCTGCGTGTTGCTGACACCACAAGACCTCCGTAGAGAGGTATTCACTAAGAGGGGTGAGAGACTTACGTCGGGTCCCTCTGGACCGGGCCATCCGGCTGGTCCGTGTCTACCTGGTAACCCAGGAGGACCAGTACGACCCTGGAGTAAACAAAAGGCACATTTACACTACTGCAAAAAGGATTGACTAAATTCCATACAGATGAAACACACTAGTGTATTAGGATCCACAGAGAAGCATTGTTAAAAGAAAGCGAAACATTTCGAAGCTCGTAGAAAACGTTAACTGTCTCTCGTGAAACGTTGTCAGAACCTGCTGCAGACCCGATCCAAGGCAGTATTTAAATCAATAACCACAGAACTCCAACTGATGAATGAAACAAAAGAGACAAAGGATTTAAAAAAAAAAAATACAGGACTTTTTATCAAATATCTTGAATCCTGAGCGAACATGATATCTGACTTCAGCTTGGTGCCCCAGTAAACAGTGTGGTGTGGTGTGTGGGTGTGTCTTTGTGTCTGTGTGGAGTCTCACCTTTGACCCTGGTCGTCCGATCTCTCCCTGGATGACAAGAAGAAACGAGGGATGTGTTCATTAGTACTCAGAGAATCTGTTAAGGACACAATGTATGACAAACACAAACACACACACGCACACAAAATGCCTTCCGCACAAGATGTGTCTCTGATGGTGTCAATAACATCTCTTATGCACACAAACAGACATGTAGACACACAGACATGTAGACACACAGACATGTACAGTCGTGGCCAAAAGTTTTGAGAATGACACAAATATTAATTTTCACAAAGTCTGCTGCCTCAGTTTGTATGATGGCAATTTACATATACTCCAGAATGTTATGAAGAGTGATCAGATGAAATGCAATTAATTGCAAAGTCTCTTTTTGCCATGCAAATGAACTGAATCCCACAAAAACATTTCCACTGCATTTCAGCCCTGCCACAAAAGGACCAGCTGACATCATGTCAGTGATTCTCTCTTTAACACAGGTGTGAGTGTTGTCGAGGACAAGGCTGGAGATCCCTCTGTCATGCTGATTGAGTTTGAATAACAGACTAGAAGCTTCAAAAGGAGGGTGGTGCTTGGAATAATTGTTCTTCCTCTGTCAACCATGGTTACCTGCAAGGAAACGCGTGCCGTCATCATTGCTTTGCATAAAAAGGGCTTCACAGGCAAGGATATTGCTGCCAGTAAGATTGAACCTAAATCAACCATTTATCGGATTTTGGGTCCATGGCCAAGAAACTCCCCAGACCTTAATCCCATTGAGACCTTGTGGTCAATCCCCAAGAGGCAGGTGGACAAACAAAAACCCACAAATTCTGACAGACTCTAAGCATTGATTATGCAAGAATGGGCTGCCATCAGTCAGGATGTGGCCAGAAGTTAATTGACAGCATGCCAGGGCGGATTGCAGAGGTCTTGAAAAAGAAGGGTCAACACTGCAAATATTGACTTTTTGCATCAACTTCATGTAATTGTCAATAAAAGCATTTTTCACTTATGAAATGCTTGTAATTATACTTCAGTATTCAATCGTAACATCTGACAAAAATATCTAAAGAAACTGAAGCAGCAAACTTTGTGGAAATTAATATTTGTGTAATTCTCAAAAATTTTGGCCATGACTGTAGACACACAGACACGCAGACATGTAGACACACAGACATGTAGACACACATAATATTCACCTGTTCTCCCTTTGGTCCTCTAATTCCTGGCATCCCACTGGGACCCTGAAAACATTTAATACAGCTCACACATTTATAATGACACACACACACACACACACACACACACACACACACACACACACACACACACACACACACACACACACACACACACACACACACACACACACACACACACACACACACACACACACACACACACACACCTCTGGTCCTGGGGGTCCGTTGCGCCCCTGGGGTCCTAGTTCACATCCAGGGATCACAGGCAGGTGTTTATACCTCTGCTCTTCCTCCTCTCCTCCTCCTCCTCCTATCACTGGATAGTCAACCTTCAAACACAGGTTATGTAACAGTGTCTGATTGGGTACAGGAGCTGTCTGTCAATAATGGGAGCTAAGTAACAGTGTCTGATTGGGTACAGGAGCTGTCTGTCAATAATGGGAGCTAAAGTCCAGGCAATAGCTGTGGGTCTTCAGGTGCAAGACAAGGTTACTCATCGGTTATGGTGTGTGTGTGTGTGTGTGTGTGTGTGTGTGTGTGTGTGTGTGTGTGTGTGTGTGTGTGTGTGTGTGTGTGTGTGTGTGTGTGTGTGTGTGTGTGTGTGTGTGTGTGTGTGTGTGTGTGTGTGTGTGTATAACCTCACCGCAGTTTGTCGCTTCCAGAGCAGGGTAGGTGGAGGGAAGAGTGGGGGTGGGGGAGGGGCCAAGAGACAGCAAGGGTCAACCCTCACTGGCTCATCCAGGGACCTGAGGGCTGACAGACACACGGCAGAACCAATGACAGACAGCCGTTTAAGAGAAATCAATAAAGCTGAAACACATGATGGATAAGTTGAGTCTAGCAGTCAGAGTGACACACACACACACACACACACACACACACACACACACACACACACACACACACACACACACACACACACACACACACACACACACATACACACACACACACACACACACACACACACACACACACACACACACACACCACACCACACACACACACCACACACACGGCAGTCTTACCTGTTTGAGCATGGAGTACATGGTGTAAGGGATGGTATGAAGACTGGGCCCATGTCTGGCAGAGGAGGAGCTGAAGACACAGTCCTATCCACACCATCTCCATCATATCCTGCTAGTACACACACACACACGGGGTAAAGCTCAGTAGGTGCGGTGTTGTGTCATGACCGGCTCGTTGACGACCAGATGGGCTCAAGACGCTGTAATTACAGTCGCGCGCTAACACTCCCTCAGCTGCACCCAGAATTAGAACCCGTCTCTCTCTCTTACCCCAGAATTAGAACCCCTCTCTCTCTCTTACCCCAGAATTAGAACCCCTCTCTCTCTCTTACCCCCCAGAATTAGAACCCCTCTCTCTCTCTCTTACCCCCCAGAATTAGAACCCCTCTCTCTCTCTCTTACCCCCCAGAATTAGAACCCCTCTCTCTCTCTCTTACCCCCCAGAATTAGAACCCCTCTCTCTCTCTCTTACCCCAGACTTAGAACCCCTCACTCTCTCTTACCCCAGAATTAGAACCCCTCTCTCTCTCTTACCCCCCAAAATTAGAACCCCTCTCTCTCTCTCTTACCCCAGAATTAGAACCCCTCTCTCTCTCTTACCCCAGAATTAGAACCTCTCTCTCTCTTACCCCAGAATTAGAACCCCTCTCTCTCTCTTACCCCCCAGAATTAGAACCCCTCTCTCTCTCTTACCCCCCAGAATTAGAACCCCTCTCTCTCTCTTACCCCAGAATTAGAACCCCTCTCTCTCTCTTACCCCCCAGAATTAGAACCCCTCTCTCTCTCTTACCCCAGAATTAGAACCCCTCTCTCTCTCTTACCCCAGAATTAGAACCCCTCTCTCTCTCTTACCCCAGAATTAGAACCCCTCTCTCTCTCTTACCCCCCAGAATTAGAACCCCTCTCTCTCTCTTACCCCAGAATTAGAACCCCTCTCTCTCTCTCTTACCCCCCAGAATTAGAACCCCTCTCTCTCTCTCTTACCCCCCAGAATTAGAACCCCTCTCTCTCTCTTACCCCAGAATTAGAACCCCTCTCTCTCTCTTACCCCAGAATTAGAACCCCTCTCTCTCTCTTACCCCAGAATTAGAACCTCTCTCTCTCTTACCCCAGAATTAGAACCCCTCTCTCTCTCTTACCCCAGAATTAGAACCCCTCTCTCTCTCTTACCCCAGAATTAGAACCCCTCTCTCTCTCTTACCCCAGAATTAGAACCCCTCTCTCTCTCTTACCCCCCAGAATTAGAACCCCTCTCTCTCTCTTACCCCCCAGAATTAGAACCCCTCTCTCTCTCTTACCCCAGAATTAGAACCCCTCTCTCTCTCTTACCCCCCAGAATTAGAACCCCTCTCTCTCTCTTACCCCAGAATTAGAACCCCTCTCTCTCTCTTACCCCAGAATTAGAACCCCTCTCTCTCTCTCTTACCCCCCAGAATTAGAACCCCTCTCTCTCTCTCTTACCCCAGAATTAGAACCCCTCTCTCTCTCTTACCCCAGAATTAGAACTTCTCTCTCTCTCTCTTACCCCAGAATTAGAACCCCTCTCTCTCTCTTACCCCAGAATTAGAACCCCTCTCTCTCTCTTACCCCCCAGAATTAGAACCCCTCTCTCTCTCTCTCTTACCCCAGAATTAGAACCCCTCTCTCTCTCTTACCCCAGAATTAGAACCCCTCTCTCTCTCTTACCCCAGAATTAGAACCCCTCTCTCTCTCTTACCCCCCAGAATTAGAACCCCTCTCTCTCTCTTACCCCCCAGAATTAGAACCCCTCTCTCTCTCTTACCCCCCAGAATTAGAACCCCTCTCTCTCTCTTACCCCAGAATTAGAACCCCTCTCTCTCTCTTACCCCAGAATTAGAACCCCTCTCTCTCTCTCACCCCCCAGAATTAGAACCCCTCTCTCTCTCTTACCCCCCAGAATTAGAACCCCTCTCTCTCTCTTACCCCAGAATTAGAACCCCTCTCTCTCTCTCTTACCCCAGAATTAGAACCCCTCTCTCTCTCTCTTACCCCAGAATTAGAACCCCTCTCTCTCTCTTACCCCCCAGAATTAGAACCCCTCTCTCTCTCTCTTACCCCAGAATTAGAACCCCTCTCTCTCTCTTACCCCCCAGAATTAGAACCCCTCTCTCTCTCTCTTACCCCAGAATTAGAACCCCTCTCTCTCTCTTACCCCCCAGAATTAGAACCCCTCTCTCTCTCTCTTACCCCCCAGAATTAGAACCCCTCTCTCTCTCTCTTACCCCAGAATTAGAACCCCTCTCTCTCTCTTACCCCCCAGAATTAGAACCCCTCTCTCTCTCTCTTACCCCAGAATTAGAACCCCTCTCTCTCTCTTACCCCCCAGAATTAGAACCCCTCTCTCTCTCTTACCCCAGAATTAGAACCCCTCTCTCTCTCTTACCCCCCAGAATTAGAACCCCTCTCTCTCTCTCTTACCCCCCAGAATTAGAACCCCTCTCTCTCTCTCTTACCCCAGAATTAGAACCCCTCTCTCTCTCTCTTACCCCCCAGAATTAGAACCCCTCTCTCTCTCTTACCCCTCTCTACACTGCAGCAAAGGCAACGTTCAGCAAAACACAACATGTTTTAACTGAAATCTAGTTGACATGTTCCCGAAACATCCCAAGACATCCCACAACATCCCAAAACATCCCAAAACATCCCAAGACATCCCAAAACATCCCACAACATCCCAAAACATCCCACAACATCCCAAAACATCCCAACATGTTCCCAAAACATCCCAAGACATCCCAACATGTTCCCAAAACATCCCAAAACATCCCAAAGCATCCCAAAACATCCCACAACATCCCAAAACATCCCAACATGTTCCCAAAACACCCCAAGACATCCCAACATGTTCCCAAAACATCTCAAGACATCCCAACATGTTCCCAAAACATCCCAAGACATCCCAACATGTTCCCAAAACATCCCAAAACATCCCAAAACATCCCAAAACATCCCAACATGTTCCCAAAACATCCCAAGACATCCCAACATGTTCCCAAAACATCCCAAAACATCCCAAAACATCCCACAACATCCCAAAACATCCCAACATGTTCCCAAAACATCCCAAGACATCCCACAACATCCCAAAACATCCCAAGACATCCCAACATGTTCCCAAAACATCCCAAGACATCCCAACATGTTCCCAAAACATCCCAAGACATCCCACAACATCCCAAAATATCCCAAGACATCCCGAGACATCCCAAAACACCCCAACATATCCCAAGATATCCCAAAACATCCCAAGACATCCCGAGACATCCGAAAACATCCCAAGACATCCCGAGACATCCCAAGACATCCCAAAATACCCCGAAACATCCCAAGACATCCCAAAACATCTCAAGATATCCCAAAACATCCCAAAACATCTCAAGACATCCCAAAATATCCCAAGACATCCCGAGACATCCCAAAACATCCCAAGATATCCCAAAACATCCAAAGACATCCCAAAACATCCCAAGACATCCCAAAATATCCCAAAACATCCCGAGACATCCCGAGACATCCCAAGACATCCCAAGACATCCCAAAATACCCCGAAACATCCCAAGACATCCCAAAACATCTCAAGATATCCCAAAACATCCCAAAACATCTCAAGACATCCCAAAATATCCCAAAACATCCCAAGACATCCCGAGACATCCCAAAACATCCCAAGATATCCCAAAACATCCAAAGACATCCCAAAACATCCCAAGACATCCCAAAATATCCAAAAACATCCCGAGACATCCCATAACAGATTCACTGTAAAAGAACCCGTGTTATTCCAGGTGCGTCTTGACAGCAGTAAAAGGACGCATCACCGGTTCCCTCCTGGGCTTTGCGGGAGATCGTCCTCTTGCTGATATCAAACCTCTTGTCTATTCAGTCACAAACATTCAACACCTGCGAGTCATTTATAATGTAATACATACATATAGATAAGACACAGCGGTGTAACAGGGTGCCGTTACCTCGACGGTATTCTGTTCCAATATCCCGTCGAATCCACAACTTGAGATCTTTTGGTTGGGATTATTTCCACCGGTTTCTTCGCCCTGTCCCTCTACTTCCTCGTCATTTAGAGGTAAGCTAATGTATCCCAAGCTTGTTTATCAATCAGATTCACTTATAGATCCCTTTCC
Source organism: Salvelinus fontinalis (assembly GCF_029448725.1). Lineage (NCBI taxonomy): Eukaryota > Metazoa > Chordata > Actinopteri > Salmoniformes > Salmonidae > Salvelinus > Salvelinus fontinalis. The sequence continues at coordinate 39,346,771 of NC_074686.1, read as the reverse complement.
TTCCTTCCTTCCGTTGTTGTTGTTGATGTTGTTGTTGACACAATTAAATTAGAGCTGGGAGCCTTTTATATGGCGCGACAGTGAGGAGCTGCGTCGCGACAGTGAGGAGCTGTGTCGCGACAGTGAGGAGCTGCGTCGCGACAGTGAGGAGAAACAGTACTGGCTGCCAGTGGCTGGAGGCAAGGCACAACTCAGCAAATATCTTTGGATATGAAATCTGTCTGTAGGAATGCAGCCTAACCTAACGCAGTGCAATATATGCCCAATATCTAATAGCCACTGCCACCTAGTGGAAGTACTGTGAAAACATAGAAAAAAATGAGAAGTGACACCCTTGCCTTTCATGCACTTGTCTTGTCTTTTATTGTCTTACTGTCATGTTCTGACCTTAGTTCCTTTTTTCTGACTTTATTTTAGTTTGGTTCAGGGCGTGAGTTGGGGTGGTGGGCATTCTATGTTGTTTTTCTATGTTTTGGTCTGTTGTTCTTTTTCTGTGTGTTTGGCCGGGTGTGGGTCTCAATCAGAGGCAGGTGTCGATCGTTGTCTCTGATTGAGAATCATACTTAGCCTGTTTTCCCGCTATGGGTTGTGGGTGGTTGTTTCCTGTTTAGTGTTTTTGTTTCACCTTTCAGGACTGTTTGTTTGTTGTTTTGTCAAGTGTTGCTTATTTTATTAAATAATATGAACACTTACCACGCTGCACCTCGGTCCTCCTCTCCTTCTCCAGACGACAACCGGTACACTTACAAGCCGCTGATAGTGTCTTTATTGAGGAAGCTATGACTGTGATATGTGGTTGTCTTACCCGGCTACATGAGGATGAATGCGCATAACTGTAAGTCGCTCTGGACACTAGTGGTTCTGCTAAATGACTCAAATGTAAAGTTTCAAGTTTGTGTAACAGCTTTTCCACAAATATGAAAGGAAATAAATGGGCCCATTCTGTTGCTGTCCACTGGGCCTAGGCTGTTGCTATCCACTGGGCCCAGACTGTTGCTGTCCACTGGGCCCAGACTGTTGCTGTCCACTGGGCCCAGACTGTTGCTGTCCACTGGGCCTAGACTGTTGCTGTCCACTGGGCCCAGACTGTCGCTTTCCACTGGGCCCAGACTGTTGCTGTCCATTTGGGCCCAGACGTTCGCTTTCCACTGGGCCCAGACTGTCGCTGTCCACTGGGCCCAGACTGTAGCTGTCCACTGGGTCTAGACTGTCATTGTCCACTGGGCCCAGACTGTCGCTGTCCACTGGCGCCCAGACTGTCGCTGTCCACTGGGCCCAGACTGTCGCTGTCCACTGGGCCCAGACTATTGCTGTCCACTGGGCCCGGACTGTTGCTGTCCACTGGGCCCAGACTGTAGCTGTCCACTGGGTCTAGACTGTCATTGTCCACTGGGCCCGGACTGTTGCTGTCCACTGGGCCTAGACTGTTGCTGTCCACTGGGCCTAGACTGTTGCTGTCCACTGGGCCCGGACTGTTGCTGTCCACTGGGCCCAGACTGTTGCTGTCCACTGGGCCTAGACTGTTGCTGTCCACTGGGCCCAGACTCTTGCTGTCCACTGGGCCCAGACTGTTGCTGTCCCCTGGGCCCAGACCCAGATTCTGACGCTGTCCACTTCAGTGGTGCTGAATCTCCCATAGCCACTACAACAGCTTGTTTTACCTACTACCCCTCGTTACCACTATAGTTTTACCACTTTCCCCATGATATCAACATGAAGGACAGACACGATGTGTCATTGGATAAGGACAGACACCATGTGTCATTGGATAAGGACAGACACCATGTGTCATTGTATAAAGACAGACACGATGTTTCATTGGATAAGGACAGACACGATGTGTCATTGGATAAGGACAGACACGATGTGTCATTGGATAAAGACAGACACGATGCGTCATTGGATAAGGACAGAGTTGGTCTATAGTCTTCGGGCTGTTGGTTTCTCCTCATGTTGTTCAAAAAGGGCTGCATATGATGGGAAGGATTTACTTCAAAATAGAAGACTACTCTGTACAGAGGTTTAGTTTATCGCTCATGGAGTAGCCTCATCAGCTCATGGGTGTCCAACCTATCAAACAGAGACTCCCATCCGTTCTATGTTTTTGAACTATTCCACAGCTAGTGTAAAGGACAACACACCGCTTGCTTAGCGATGACCACTTCCTCCCTGATTCGAGCCCGTACCCGGCAGCGAACCCGGGACCTCTGCCTTGCTAGCACACGTGACCTTCCTCCTGAAGCGTCCTACCAGTCTGCACCACACAAAAAGAAAAGAAAAAAGAAGACTCGCTATTCGCTGGCGCAAGTTGGGACACTTGATGCTGAGAAGTAAGTCCTACACATCCTATTCGCTGGCGCAAGTTGGGACACTTGATGCTGAGAAGTAAGTCCTACACATCCTATTCGCTGGCGCAAGTTGGGACACTTGATGCTGAGAAGTAAGTTCAACATCCAAGTGAGCTCCATTGGTACAGCTGAACGAGTCAACTAATCATCAATCACCTTCAATAGCTGAATCGGGTGAACTAGTTCAGGGAAGTTCTACAGCTGCACCATCGAGAGCATCCTGACCGGTTGCATCACCGCCTGGTATGGCAATTGCTCGGCATCTGACCGTAAGGCATTACAGAGGGTAGTGCGTACAGCCCAGTACATCACTGGGGTCAAGCTTCCTGCAATCCAGAACCTATATACTAGGCGGTGTCAGAGGAAGAACCAAAAATGGTCAAAGACTCTTGTCACCCTAGTCATAGACTGTTCTCTCTGCTACCGCACGTCAAGCAGTTGCAGAGAGTTGTTTTAACGCTGCTGCTACTCGCTGTTTATTATCTATGCATAGTCACTTTACAAATTACTTTACAAACTAGCCTGTACCCCCGCACATTGACTCTGTACCGGTACCCCCTGTATATAGCCTCCACATTGACTCTGTACCGTAACACCCTGTATATAGCCTCCACATTGACTCTGTACCGTAACACCCCGTATATAGCCTCCACATTGACTCGGTACCGGTACACCCTGTATATAGCCCCGCACATTGACTCTGTACCGGTACCCCCTGTATATAGCCTCCACATTGACTCTGTACCGTAACACCCCGTATATAGCCTCCGCATTGACTCTGTACCGTAACACCCTGTATATAGCCTCCATATTGACTATGTACTGGTAACCCCTGTATATAGCCTCCACATTGACTCGGTACCGGTACCCCCTGTATATAGTCTCCACAATGACTCTGTACCGTAACACCCTGTATATAGTCTCCACAATGACTCTGTACCGGTACACCCTGTTTCTAGCATCCACATTGACTCTGTACCGGTACCCCTTGTATATCACTCTGGAAGAGATTAATAGAATTAAAGGTGTATTTAAAGGGATGGTCATCAGTAGTATGACTCACCACTCTGGTAGACATTAATAGAATTAAAGGTGTATTTAAAGGGAAGGTCATGAGTAGTACGACTCACTGCTCTGGAAGAGATTAATAGAATTAAAGGTGCATTTAAAGGGATGGTCATCAGTAGTAAGACTCACCACTCTGGTAGACATTAATATAATTAAAGGTGTATTTAAAGGGAAGGTCATCAGTGGTAAGACTCACCACTCTGGAAGAGATTAATAGAATTAAAGGTGTATTTAAAGGGAAGGTCATCAGTAGTAAGACTCACCACTCTGGAAGAGATTAATAGAATTAAAGGTGTATTTAAAGGGAAGGTCATCAGTAGTACGACTCACCACTCTGGGAGAGATTAATAGAATTAAAGGTGTATTTTAAGATGATCTTAAGTGGAGATTGTAATTCTGTGCCTAATGTGATGATTGACAGATATCCCCCTCCTAAAAGATCCAGCATTGTTAATACCGAGTTTAATAATATGTCTTGGATTATTCGATATTTGGATATATAAATATCCTGATTTTAAAAAGTACTTCACTTGCTGTAACAAGGACATGTCCAGACAGTCAAGAATATATTTCTAATTCATTAGATAACACTGTAGTCAAGGTATCCATTGAACCATCTGATCATAAAGTTATATTCTTATCTTTAAATATGATCTGAAGTTAATAACCCGAATCAGAGTTATTGGAAACTCAATAGTAGACTGCTGGAAGAGGATCATATTAAGATGGATGCCAACGATATTATACAAGACAATTGGAGGAAAACCCAACTATTTAAGTCTTATGGGAAATATTGGGAATGAATGAAGTATGTGAGATAAGACAAACAGCCATGAAGAGAGGTAAAGACATTTCCGAAGGTAAACAGATTGAGAGAAGAGAAACTTAAGGACATACTTTCTCTAATCTCTATGGGAGGACCTTGGATGAAGAAGGAAAGAGTTAATTTCTTTACGACTAGAAATGGACCGAATGTATCAAGAGAACTAAATGTATCAACAAGTTAAAAGGAGAACAAATCTCCAAGGGAATGATGGCCTTATTAATGAATTCTATAAATATTTTTCAGGAGGATATTTTTTAAATTTATATTTAATGTCTTTAAAGGAGGCGATTGATTTAGGGCTCCTGCCTGTTTTTATGACACAAGGTCTCACTGCTGTAATCCCCAAACCAAACAAAGATCCTATGATCTTTGGCTAATCAAAGGGCTACCCAGACCCCGCTTTTACACTGCTGCTACTCTCTGTTGTTATTATCTATGCATAGTCACTTTAATAACTCTACCTACATGTACATACTACCTCAATTACCTCGACTAACCGGTGGCCCCGCATATTGACTCTGTACCGGGCCCCCCCTGTATATAGCCTCCACATTGACTCTGTACAGTAATACCCTGTATATAGCCTCCACATTGACTCTGTACCGGTACACCCTGTATATAGCCTCCACATTGACTCTGTACCGTAACACCCTGTATATAGCCTCCACATTGACTCTGTACCGTAACACCCTGTATATAGCCTCCACATTGACTCTGTACAGTAACACCCTGTATATAGCCTCCACATTGACTCTGTACCGTAACACCCTGTATATAGCCTCCACATTGACTCTGTACCGTAACACCCTGTATATAGCCTCCACATTGACTCTGTACCGTAACACCCTGTATATAGCCTCCACATTGACTCTGTACCGTAACACCCTGTATATAGCCTCCACATTGACTCTGTACCGTAACACCCTGTATATAGCCTCCACATTGACTCTGTACCGGTACACCCTGTATATAGCCTCCACATTGACTCTGTACCGTAACACCCTGTATATAGCCTCCACATTGACTCTGTACCGTAACACCCTGTATATAGCCTCCACATTGACTCTGTACCGTAACACCCTGTATATAGCCTCCACATTGACTCTGTACCGTAACACCCTGTATATAGCCTCCACATTGACTCTGTACCGTAACACCCTGTATATAGCCTCCACATTGACTCTGTACCGTAACACCCTGTATATAGCCTCCACATTGACTCTGTACCGTAACACCCTGTATATAGCCTCCACATTGACTCTGTATAGGTACCCCCTGTACATAGCCTCCACATTGACTCTGTACCGTAACACCCTGTATATAGCCTCCACATTGACTCTGTACCGTAACACCCTGTATATAGCCTCCACATTGACTCTGTACCGTAACACCCTGTATATGGCCTCCACATTGACTCTGTACCGTAACACCCTGTATATAGCCTCCACATTGACTCTGTACCGTAACACCCTGTATATAGCCTCCACATTGACTCTGTACCGTAACACCCTGTATATAGCCTCCACATTGACTCTGTACCGTAACACCCTGTATATAGCCTCCACATTGACTCTGTACCGTAACACCCTGTATATAGCCTCCACATTGACTCTGTACCGGTACACCCTGTATATAGCCTCCACATTGACTCTGTACCGGTACACCCTGTATATAGCCTCCACATTGACTCGGTACCGTAACACCCTGTATATAGCCTCCACATTGACTCTGTACCGGTACCCCCCTGTATATAGCCTCCACATTGACTCTGTACCGTAACACCCTGTATATAGCCTCCACATTGACTCTGTACCGTAACACCCTGTATATAGCCTCCACATTGACTCTGTACCGTAACACCCTGTATATAGCCTCCACATTGACTCTGTACCGTAACACCCTGTATATAGCCTCCACATTGACTCTGTACCGGTACACCCTGTATATAGCCTCCACATTGACTCTGTACCGGTACACCCTGTATATAGCCTCCACATTGACTCTGTACCGGTAGCCCCTGTATATAGACTCCACATTGACTCTGTACCGTAACACCCTGTATATAGCCTCCACATTGACTCTGTACCGTAACACCCTGTATATAGCCTCCACATTGACTCTGTACCGTAACACCCTGTATATAGCCTCCACATTGACGCTGTACCGTAACACCCTGTATATAGCCTCCACATTGACTCTGTACCGTAACACCCTGTATATGGCCTCCACATTGACTCTGTACCGGTACCCCCTGTATATAGCCTCCACATTGACTCTGTACCATAACACCCTGTATATAGCCTCCACATTGACTCTGTACCGTAACACCCTGTATATAGCCTCCACATCGACTCTGTACCGTAACACCCTGTATATAGCCTCCACATTGACTCTGTACCGGTACACCCTGTATATAGCCTCCATATTGACTCTGTACCGTAACACCCTGTATATAGCCTCCACATTGACTCTGTACCGTAACACCCTGTATATAGCCTCCACATTGACTCTGTACCGTAACACCCTGTATATAGCCTCCACATTGACTCTGTACCGTAACACCCTGTATATAGCCTCCACATTGACTCTGTACCGTAACACCCTGTATATAGCCTCCACATTGACTCTGTACCGTAACACCCTGTATATAGCCTCCACATTGACTCTGTACCGTAACACCCTGTATATAGCCTCCACATTGACTCTGTATAGGTACCCCCTGTACATAGCCTCCACATTGACTCTGTACCGTAACACCCTGTATATAGCCTCCACATTGACTCTGTACCGTAACACCCTGTATATAGCCTCCACATTGACTCTGTACCGTAACACCCTGTATATGGCCTCCACATTGACTCTGTACCGTAACACCCTGTATATAGCCTCCACATTGACTCTGTACCGTAACACCCTGTATATAGCCTCCACATTGACTCTGTACCGTAACACCCTGTATATAGCCTCCACATTGACTCTGTACCGTAACACCCTGTATATAGCCTCCACATTGACTCTGTACCGTAACACCCTGTATATAGCCTCCACATTGACTCTGTACCGGTACACCCTGTATATAGCCTCCACATTGACTCTGTACCGGTACACCCTGTATATAGCCTCCACATTGACTCGGTACCGTAACACCCTGTATTTAGCCTCCACATTGACTCTGTACCGGTACCCCCTGTATATAGCCTCCACATTGACTCTGTACCGTAACACCCTGTATATAGCCTCCACATTGACTCTGTACCGTAACACCCTGTATATAGCCTCCACATTGACTCTGTACCGTAACACCCTGTGTATAGCCTCCACATTGACTCTGTACCGTAACACCCTGTATATAGCCTCCACATTGACTCTGTACCGGTACACCCTGTATATAGCCTCCACATTGACTCTGTACCGGTACACCCTGTATATAGCCTCCACATTGACTCTGTACCGGTAGCCCCTGTATATAGACTCCACATTGACTCTGTACCGTAACACCCTGTATATAGCCTCCACATTGACTCTGTACCGTAACACCCTGTATATAGCCTCCACATTGACTCTGTACCGTAACACCCTGTATATAGCCTCCACATTGACGCTGTACCGTAACACCCTGTATATAGCCTCCACATTGACTCTGTACCGTAACACCCTGTATATAGCCTCCACATTGACTCTGTACCGGTACCCCCTGTATATAGCCTCCACATTGACTCTGTACCATAACACCCTGTATATAGCCTCCACATTGACTCTGTACCGTAACACCCTGTATATAGCCTCCACATCGACTCTGTACCGTAACACCCTGTATATAGCCTCCACATTGACTCTGTACCGGTACACCCTGTATATAGCCTCCATATTGACTCTGTACCGTAACACCCTGTATATATCCTCCACATTGACTCTGTACCGTAACACCCTGTATATAGCCTCCACATTGACTCTGTACCGTAACACCCTGTATATAGCCTCCACATTGACTCTGTACCGGTACACCCTGTATATAGCCTCCACATTGACTCTGTACCGGTACACCCTGTATTTAGCCTCCACATTGACTCTGTACCGGTACCCCCTGTATATAGACTCCACATTGACTCTGTACCGTAACACCCTGTATATAGCCTCCACATTGACTCTGTACCGTAACACCCTGTATATAGCCTCCACATTGACTCTGTACCGTAACACCCTGTATATAGCCTCCACATTGACGCTGTACCGTAACACCCTGTATATAGCCTCCACATTGACTCTGTACCGTAACACCCTGTATATAGCCTCCACATTGACTCTGTACCGGTACCCCCTGTATATAGCCTCCACATTGACTCTGTACCATAACACCCTGTATATAGCCTCCACATTGACTCTGTACCGTAACACCCTGTATATAGCCTCCACATCGACTCTGTACCGTAACACCCTGTATATAGCCTCCACATTGACTCTGTACCGGTACACCCTGTATATAGCCTCCATATTGACTCTGTACCGTAACACCCTGTATATAGCCTCCACATTGACTCTGTACCGTAACACCCTGTATATAGCCTCCACATTGACTCTGTACCGTAACACCCTGTATATAGCCTCCACATTGACTCTGTACCGGTACACCCTGTATATAGCCTCCATATTGACTCTGTACCGTAACACCCTGTATATAGCCTCCACATTGACTCTGTACCGTAATACCCTGTATATAGCCTCCACATTGACTCTGTACCGTAACACCCTGTATATAGCCTCCACATTGACTCTGTACCGTAACACCCTGTATATAGCCTCCACATTGACTCTGTACCGTAACACCCTGTATATAGCCTCCACATTGACTCTGTACCGTAACACCCTGTATATAGCCTCCACATTGACTCTGTACCGTAACACCCTGTATATAGCCTCCACATTGACTCTGTACCGTAACACCCTGTATATGGCCTCCACATTGACTCTGTACCGTAACACCCTGTATATAGCCTCCACATTGACTCTGTACCGGTACCCTCTGTATATAGCCACCACATTGACTCTGTACCGTAACACCCTGTATATGGTCTCCACATTGACTCTGTACCGTAACACCCTGTATATAGCCACCACATTGACTCTGTACCGTAACACCCTGTATATAGCCACCACATTGACTCTGTACCGTAACACCCTGTATATAGCCTCCACATTGACTCTGTACCGTAACACCCTGTATATAGCCTCCACATTGACTCTGTACCGGTACACCCTGTATATAGCCTCCACATTGACTCTGTACCGGTACCCCCTGTATATAGCCTCCACATTGACTCTGTACCGGTACCCCCTGTATATAGCCTCCACATTGACTCTGTACCGGTACACCCTGTATATAGCCTCCACATTGACTCTGTACCGTAACACCCTGTATATAGCCTCCACATTGACTCTGTACCGGTACCCCCTGTATATAGCCTCCACATTGACTCTGTACCGGTACCCCCTGTATATAGCCTCCACATTGACTCTGTACCGGTACCCCCTGTATATAGCCTCCACATTGACTCTGTACCGTAACACCCTGTATATAGCCTCCACATTGACTCTGTACCGTAACACCCTGTATATGGTCTCGTTATTGTTATGTACATTTATTGTGTTACTTGTTTTATTTTTTAAATTTTTACTTTAGTTTATTTAGTAACTATTTTCTTCTTTCTTGAACAGCATTGTTGGTTAAGGGCATTTCAACCTGTTGTATTCAGCGCATGTGACAAATAACATTTGATTTGATTGACAGAAACAACTTGGATTGTTGCATCTCGTTGTGTTGTTGTCCTCCGGTGGCTAGCTAGCTAAATAAAATTGGCCCTTTCCTAAATTAGCTATGGACATCGATAAGGATTTTGGACTTGTGGTTTTACTTATATTCTCCGTACTGGCCAATGATTATAACGACGATTCTGATCTAACCATAAAATACATTGTGCCCCTGGACTGAGAGGATGGATGTTCAATATGTAGCTAAATGTAGAAGGCTAATGCTAATTGCTACTGCTAACTAGCTAGCTAGCTAACGTTGGCCATGAAAGGAAGTTAGGCTAGCGAGCAAGCAATTTTAGCCAGGTAGCCTAGGACAATGACAGTCATATGACAGTCATATGACAGCCTATGACAGTCATATGACAGCGATATGACAGCCTATGACAGTCATATGACAGCCTATGACAGTCATATGACAGCCTATGACAGTCATATGACAGCCTATGACAGTCATATGACAGCGATATGATAGCCTATGACAGTCATATGACAGCCTATGATAGCCTATGACAGTCATATGACAGCCTATGACAGTCATATGACAGCAATATGATAGCCTATGACAGTCATATGACAGCCTATGAGAGTCATAAACCCTTTCGTCGACATGAAAGAGAGGAGGATGGTATTGGCGTTTCTCTACAAGTAGAGTGAGTCAATATGTTTTTTCTAATTACAATCACGCACGCACGCACACACACACACACACACACACAAACACACACACACACACACACACTCAGCAGCTGATGGACGGAAGAGAGAGAGAGAGGCTAGCATATTTTACTTCACCTCAACTAAGACAAGAGAGGGCCACATCATATCTAGCTTTCGTTGATTGGACTAAATAGTTTTCGGTATCTTTTAGTTGTTACTGTATTAGACTAAGCAGAGGTGATTTGATGATGTTGAAATGTTGAAGGTGAAATGGTGCTGGAATAGTGGAAGCAGCTCCTGTTTTCTTTGCGACTTGCAGTAACTCTTTTCTAATGTGAACAACTTTCTTGACCAAGCTTTAGGTCATATAATTGTTCGTTACACTCCACTGGACAGAGGTTGCTCTTCGGTTTTGCCATGAAACAAAGGAGTGGTTGAATTTATTCTGCCACTGTGTCTTCTTATTGACTCAGCTTTTAGGCCTACTGCATATATCACGATCACAAGGCATGTGAACTAACATGTTATAGAGCAAATTACACAATTATCACAATACATAGGTTGTAATATGGCTTTTTTTCCTGGCTTGGCTTCCACAGGGATTTTACCCACTATGCACCACTACTGCCCCTAACATTACTAGAAGAACGGCCACATAACGCCCTGGCCCGGAGGGACGCTGTCACTTTCGTACAAGTTGGCTACAGTAATAGTATGTCACTTCTCATGATTGACCACAAGGTGGCGTAAATAGGATCAGACAGCCTGTGAGCATGTTGTCTGAATTTCCACCTCTACAGAATTAAAAAAGCCAGGTCTATTTAAAGTGGAACTGACAGCATTATAGCAACATGAAATCTTATTAAAATCTGTTCATATTCAACCCCCCCAAGAAGGAATATGACACTTTAGAAGAAAAAAAAATCGGAGAAATGAGCAATTAGACAAAGTCGTTTTCATATTTTCATAAGTTCCTAGAATGTTTGGTGAATGACATAGAGAGTAAGGCACTTGTGAAAAATGTTGTAGCAATATAGACTCGGGAAACAAAACTTTGCATTTAGACAATTAACAGACACTGCAGTAAATAAAACCTAATAAAAACAACTATCCTCCAAGACCGGAGTCTACGCAGTCTACGCAGACCGGTGCGCTATAGCCAATCAGAGCTACAGTAGGCCTATATGCAAACAATCCAATTACCACACGGGCCTGCCGTCCTTAACGTTGAACCGGACCGTGTGTTTACAGGCTGTCGGGCCTGCCGTCCTTAACGTTGGACCGGACCGTGTGTTTACAGGCTGTCGGGCCTGCCGTCCTTAACGTTGGACCGGACCGTGTGTTTACAGGCTGTCGGGCCTGCCGTCCTTAACGTTGGACCGGACCGTGTGTTTACAGGCTGTCGGGCCTGCCGTCCTTAACGTTGGACCGGACCGTGTGTTTACAGGCTGTTGCAACAGGGAGACATCAGATCATTAGAACGCATTTGCCAAAAGCCACAAAATACACTTGATTGGATTTCTGCAAATAACATATGTGTATTATGTAAATACTAGGGGATTCGTCTTACATTTGTGGAACTTTTACAGTCCTACTGATCAAACAACCATGAAAAGGTTAGTTCTCTCTCCCTCAGTTATACACATCAAGAACAACAAGATCAACAGCTAATGTTAGCCGGAACAAGATGAGCTAAAATCTAACGGATAAACCCTCTCAAACTTTTTATTGGTTGGTCGTCAAAATTGCACTAATTAACTATGGGGAATAGCCTGCTCGTCCATCTGCAGCTTGCCTGCCAATGCATGCGTTGTCCCAACCAAGCACCCAAGCTAACTAGCCAAAGTTGGATAGCTTGCTAGCTAGCTACATCCAGACACAAATGAGAGAACACCTCACTCTGACCATTGTACTAGCCGTTAGCAGAGCTGGTTAGGCTGTTTACACATTATCTAACTATTACGTTTACTGACACCGGTCGTATTCAGCCGGTGTTGCGTCTACGTTTACTGACACCGGTAGTATTCAGCCGGTGTTGCGTCTACGTTTACTGACACCGGTCGTATTCAGCCGGTGTTGCTTCTAAGTTTACTGACACCGGTCGTATTCAGCCGGTGTTGCGTCTACGTTTACTGACACCGGTCGTATTCAGCCGGTGTTGCGGGTTAGTAAATTCATCAGTCAGACAATAGTGTTCTAGTGCTCTGGAATCAGAGTAGAAAACCGGAGTGAATTTGCGAACGAAAGAAGAGATATATGCTACCTGGATAATAGTTGTTCTAGTAGTTCCTAGCTAACCAAATGACAGCTAGCAGCTAGCTGTGTATAGCCACCGAAAACCAATACGAATGGGGAGTCAGCCACTCCTCCAATGACATTACATCCACCTAGCAGCTAGCTATCTAGGTATTGTTAGGTACCATGATTTTAGCTTGTTTCATAGCTCAGTGGTTCAATCCCTGGCATCGCCGTGAAACTGCCACTTTATGACTGACTACTGAATATTGCTCTTGCTAATTTGATATTCAGCTTTAGTTACATTTATCCATTTTTTTTATCCAGAATATTGAGTCAATGAAACTGCAGCAGTGCATCCCGAATGGAGGCAGCAGACAATGTTTCAAGGCCAGCTGGGATTTACAACCTGATAGCAAAATGTTTTGGACTACTAATAAATCTATTGGTGTATTAAATGAATCATGCAGTGAACTGGGGAGGCAGGGTAGCCTAGTGGTAAGAGTGTTGGACTAGTAACTGAAAGGTTGCAAGTTCAAATCCCATAGATGACAAGGTATCTGTCGTGCTGCTCCTGAACTGGCAGTTAACGCACCGTTCCTAGACCAGTTAACGCACCGTTCCTAGACCAGTTAACGCACCGTTCCTAGACCAGTTAACGCACCGTTCCTAGACCAGTTAACGCACCGTTCCTAGACCAGCTAACGCACCGTTCCTAGACCAGTTAACGCACCGTTCCTAGACCAGTTAACGCACCGTTCCTAGACCAGTTAACGCACCGTTCCTAGACCAGTTAACGCACCGTTCCTAGACCAGTTAACGCACCGTTCCTAGACCAGTTAACGCACCGTTCCTAGACCAGTTAACGCACCGTTCCTAGACCAGTTAACGCACCGTTCCTAGACCAGTTAACGCACCGTTCCTAGACCAGTTAACGCACCGTTCCTAGACCAGTTAACGCACCGTTCCTAGACCAGTTAACGCACCGTTCCTAGACCAGTTAACGCACCGTTCCTAGACCAGCTAACGCACCGTTCCTAGACCAGTTAACGCACCGTTCCTAGGCCGTCATTGAAAATAAGAATTTGTTCTTAACTGACTTGCCTGGTTAAAAAAATAATAATGAAATGCATCTATCTATTCTGCCAACAATACCTTACTATAGAACAGGGGTGTCAAACTCATTCCACGGAGGGCCTAGTGTCTGCAGGTTTTTGGTTTTTCCTTTCAATAAAGCCCTAGACAACCAGGTGTGGGGAGTTCCTAACTAATTAGTGATGTTAATTCATCAATCAAGTACAAGGGAGGAGCGAAAACCCGCAGACACTCGGCCCTCCGTGGAATGAGTTTGACACCTGTGCTATAGAACATTGAGTCAAATAGAACCTATTTTTAAGAAACCTCTTATAAGGTTAGTTTTGTAGCATAAACTAGGAATTTGATATTTTTGGACTGGTTATTATGACTGTCTGTATGTTTAATATCTGCAAAAGTAGTTAAACACTCTTTCAGTTGAACTTTAAGGCCAGGTGTTCTTGTCGGCTGCAATGCAGGTGTTTGGGAAGATTAGCATTCATAGGTAGTTTCATTTAAATAGTTAGCATAAATGCTCAAACTACCATTTTCACTCAAGCATGAGTTATAGGCCTAATGTGTAAACCTATGAAATAAATTAAAGGGCGCCGACAGGAAGTGGGAGACCCGTGTGTGTGTGTGTCCGCGTGCGCGCTGTGTTTGAGTGGCGCGGCTGCGGTCAGTTCGAGGAGAGAGAGAGAGAGAGAGAGAGAGAGAGAGAGAGAGAGAGAGAGAGAGAGAGAGAGAGAGAGAGAGAGAGAGAGAGAGAGAGAGAGAGAGAGGAGAGAGAGAGAGAGAGAGAGAGAGAGAGAGAGAGAGAGAGAGAGAGAGAGAGAGAGAGAGAGAGAGAGAGAGAGAGAGAGAGAGAGGAGAGAGAGAGAGAGAGAGAGAGAGAGAGAGAGAGAGAGAGAGAGAGAGAGAGAGAGAGAGAGAGAGAGAGAGAGAGAGAGGTGTGAACTGTCAGACGAGCGGACTCGATACCGATGCGCTTCAAAGGAGTGAAGCAAAACCCGCTTGTTGCGCTATAATTTTACACAAGAGGACGACAGGAAATATAGTTTTAGTTGTTGTTGTGATATTTACTACCTAATATAGATCTTTTCGACGAAGCATAGGAGTGCAATAACAGGCTATACCCTCTGTCTTGCCAGGCCATTACTCACGCATTGTTGTAAGCTAACTGGGCAGCTTTGACTTAAGGGATTGTTCCATAACGTCAGTGAAAAAACAAATCGCTTCCCTTTTTTTTTTGAAGAGGAAGAGGACGCGGGGGAGCCGCATAGCTTGTTCCGTATCTAATTTGTCTGGGGTCTGTTTTTTTTTTATTCTGCAAACGGAGCTTATCCGAATCAGTGCTATTTCGTCTATCTTGATATTAGGACGACAGCGGCGGGTGTCGGAGAGGTGTGTGAGGAAGAGGCAACGTAGAGGAAGAGACAGTAATGATGATGATTGGTAAATCGGTGAAAGACATTGACAGATATCACGCTGTCCTCACTTCGCTACTATCACTCGAGGAGAACAAATTCTGCGCGGATTGTAAATCCAAAGGTGAGTCAAAAAATAACAAAGAATATACACAATTTACAGCCAAATGTCATATAACTGTGTTTCGTATGGACAGAGACTGTACGCTATTATAGCCACCCATATGTCTTGTCCAAAACGCTGTGTTCGGGGGTGGACACGACCAAACTGAGAACCTATGAGTCAACCTCGGTTTCATCAGTTTCCAGGAACCTATCCGCTCTTACCCAGGGAATACGGTCAACTGCATATATTGCATAATACGATTAGCGTACTTTCAAGGTTGTTATATGAATTCCATTAGAGAGGTACTAGCTGAAGGGAAAGGGTACTTGCATTGACGTTCTTGGTGTCCTCTCTCCTCTCTCTCTCCATACCAACTGTTTTGGGTTGAACCCTAGAGCAGGTGCATGGTGGAAGTCTGTCTGTCTGTCTGTCTGTCTGTCTGTCTGTCTGTCTGTCTGTCTGTCTGTCTGTCTGTCTGTCTGCCTGTCTGCCTGCCTGCCTGCCTGCCTGCCTGCCTGCCTGCCTGCCTGCCTGCCTGCCTGCCTGCCTGCCTGCCTGTCTGTCTGTCTGTCTGTCTGTCTGTCTGTCTGTCTGTCTGTCTGTCTGTCTGTCTGTCTGTCTGTCTGTCTGTCCTTCTATTTCTCTCTCTCTCTCTGTGTGTGTGTGTGTGTTAGCAACAGTTCTACTCTACAATGGTTTCCTCAGCAGCTATAGGCCAATTTCTAGGGTAGATAAGGCATGTGTTCTGTAGAGAAGATATCTTTCTCTTTAGGGTTTACCCTTTAAAAACAACAGCTGACCAAACCTTAGGCCTTTTGCCCTCGGGTGGACTTCAAACCTGCTCCTATGGTGTAGACACACAACATATTCACATCGTTATATCTTATTATTATATCATACTCATATCTTTCTGCTACTCCGTGTCTCCCTCAGACAACACAAAACTGATCTGAGGAGACAGATAAACTCTTATTGGTTAGTCAAATCAAAATGTTATTTGTCACATGTGCCGAATACAACAGGTGT
Source organism: Salvelinus fontinalis (assembly GCF_029448725.1). NCBI lineage: Eukaryota > Metazoa > Chordata > Actinopteri > Salmoniformes > Salmonidae > Salvelinus > Salvelinus fontinalis. The sequence continues at coordinate 39,330,196 of NC_074686.1, read as the reverse complement.
AGGACCTTACCGTGAAAGTCTTACTTACAAGCCCTTAACCAACAATGCAGTTCAAGAAATAGAGTTAAGAGGCACCCTCTGTAGTGCCTTACGGTCAGATGCCGAGCAGTTGCCATACCAGGCGGTGATGCAACCCGTCAGGATGCTCTCGATGGTGCAGCTGTATAACTTTTTGAGGATGTGGGGACCCATGCCAAATCTTTTCAGTCTCCTGAGGGAGAAAGGGTTTTGTCGTGTCCTCTTCACGACTGTCTTGGTGTGTTTGGACCATGATAGTTGGTGATGTGGACACCAAAGAACTTGAAACTCTCGACCCGCTCCACTACAGCCCCGTTGATGTTAATGGGGGCCTGTTCGGCCCTCCTTTTCCTGTAGTCCACGATCATCTCCTTTGTCTTGCTCACGTTGAGGGAGAGGTTGTTGTCCTGGCACCACACTGCCAGTTCTCTGACATCCTCCTTACAGGACGTCTCATCGTTGTCGGTGATCAGGCCTACCACTGTTGTGTCCTCAGCTAATTTAATGATGGTGTTGGATTAGTGCTTGGCCACACAGTCGTGAGTGAACAAGGAGTAGAGGAGGGGACTAAGTACGCACCCCTGAGGGGCCCCCGTGTTGAGGATCAGCGTGGCAGATGTGTTGCTACCTAACCTTACCACCTGGGGGCAGCCCGTCAGGATGTCCAAGATCCAGTTGTAGAGGGAGGTGTTTAGTCCCAGAGTCCTTAGCTTAGTGATGCGCTTTGAGGGCACTATGGTGTTGAACGCTGAGCTGTAGTCAATGAACAGCATTCTCACATAGGTGTTCCTTTTGTCCAGGTAGGAAAGGGCAGTGTGGAGTGCGATTTAAGATTGCGTCATCTGTGGAACTGTTGAGGCGGTATGCGAATTGGAGTGGGTCTAGGGTTTCCAGGATGATTGTGTTGATGTGAGCCAGGACCAACCTTTCAAAGCACTTCATGGCTACCGACGTGAGTGTTACGGGGCGGTAGTCATGGCTGCAGCCCGACGCCGGAACACTTATGACAACAGCCAGCTCAAAGTGCAGGGCGCGAAATTCAAAAGATATTTTTTTTAAATATTTAACTTTCACACATTAACAAGTCCAAGACACCAAGATGAAAGGTACACATCTTGTGAATCAAGCCAACATGTCCGATTTTTAAAATGTTTTACAGGGAAGACACAATATGTAAATCTATTAGCTAACCATGTTAGCAAAAGACACCATTTTTCATTACTCCACCAGTTATTTACTCCATCAGTAGCTATCACAAATTCGACCAAATAAAGATATAAATAGCCACTAACCAAGAAACAAATTCATCAGATGAGTCTGATAACATATTTATTGTATAGCATATGTTTTGTTAGAAAAATTTGCATATTTCAGGTATAAATCATAGTTTACATTGCAGCTACAGTCAGAAATTGCACCGAAAGCAGACAGAAAAATTACAGACACCAACGCCAAATAACTAAATACTCATCATAAAACATTTCTGAAAAATACATAGTGTACAGCAATTGAAAGACAGGCATCTTGTGATTCCAGACAATATTTC
>NC_074686.1:39301132-39318632 GCF_029448725.1 Salvelinus fontinalis | reverse complement strand
CCTGAAGAGGTGAACAGGCCCTGAAGAGGTGAACAGGCCCTGAAGAGGGAACAGGCCCTGAAGAGAGAACAGGCCCTGAAGAGAGAACAGGCCCTGAAGAGGTGAACAGGCCCTGAAGAGGTGAACAGGCCCTGAAGAGGTGAACAGGCCCTGAAGAGGGAACAGGCCCTGAAGAGGGAACAGGCCCTGAAGAGGGAACAGGCCCTGAAGAGGTGAACAGGCCCTGAAGAGGTGAACAGGCCCTGAAGAGGTGAACAGGCCCTGAAGAGGTGAACAGGCCCTGAAGAGGTGAACAGGCCCTGAAGAGGTGAACAGGCCCTGAAGAGGTGAACAGGCCCTGAAGAGGTGAACAGGCCCTGAAGAGGTGAACAGGCCCTGAAGAGGTGAACAGGCCCTGAAGAGGTGAACAGGCCCTGAAGAGGTGAACAGGCCCTGAAGAGGTGAACAGGCCCTGAAGAGGTGAACAGGCCCTGAAGAGGTGAACAGGCCCTGAAGAGGTGAACAGGCCCTGAAGAGGTGAACAGGCCCTGAAGAGAGAACAGGCCCTGACTAGCCTCTATCCCCAACACTGACTAGCCTCTATCCACAACACTGACTAGCCTCTATCCACAACACTGACTAGCCTCTATCCCCAACACTGACTAGCCTCTATCCCCAACACTGACTAGCCTCTATCCCCAACACTGACTAGCCTCTGAAGAGGTGAACAGGCCCTGAAGAGGTGAACAGGCCCTGAAGAGAGAACAGGCCCTGACTAGCCTCTATCCCCAACACTGACTAGCCTCTATCCACAACACTGACTAGCCTCTATCCACAACACTGACTAGCCTCTATCCCCAACACTGACTAGCCTCTATCCCCAACACTGACTAGCCTCTATCCCCAACACTGACTAGCCTCTATCTACAACACTGACTAGCCTCTATCCACAACACTGACTAGCCTCTATCCACAACACTGACTAGCCTCTATCCACAACACTGACTAGCCTCTATCCACAACACTGACTAGCCTCTATCCACAACACTGACTAGCCTCTATCCACAACACTGACTAGCCTCTATCTACAACACTGACTAGCCTCTATCCACAACACTGACTAGCCTCTATCTACAACACTGACTAGCCTCTATCCACAACACTGACTAGCCTCTATCCCCAACACTGACTAGCCTCTTTCCCCAACACTGACTAGCCTCTATCCCCAACACTGACTAGCCTCTATCCCCAACACTGACTAGCCTCTATCCACAACACTGACTAGCCTCTATCCACAACACTGACTAGCCTCTATCCACAACTGACTAGCCTCTATCCACAACACTGACTAGCCTCTATCCACAACACTGACTAGCCTCTATCCCCAACACTGACTAGCCTCTATCCCCAACACTGACTAGCCTCTATCCCCAACACTGACTAGCCTCTATCCCCAACACTGACTAGCCTCTATCCCCAACACTGACTAGCCTCTATCCACAACACTGACTAGCCTCTATCCCCAACACTGACTAGCCTCTATCCACAACACTGACTAGCCTCTATCCACAACACTGACTAGCCTCTATCCCCAACACTGACTAGCCTCTATCCCCAACACTGACTAGCCTCTATCCCCAACACTGACTAGCCTCTATCCCCAACACTGACTAGCCTCTATCCCCAACACTGACTAGCCTCTATCCCCAACACTGACTAGCCTCTATCCACAACACTGACTAGCCTCTATCCACAACACTGACTAGCCTCTATCCCCAACACTGACTAGCCTCTATCCCCAACACTGACTAGCCTCTATCCACAACACTGACTAGCCTCTATCCCCAACACTGACTAGCCTCTATCCCCAACACTGACTAGCCTCTATCCCCAACACTGACTAGCCTCTATCTACAACACTGACTAGCCTCTATCCACAACACTGACTAGCCTCTATCCCCAACACTGACTAGCCTCTATCCCCAACACTGACTAGCCTCTATCCCCAACACTGACTAGCCTCTATCCCCAACACTGACTAGCCTCTATCCCCAACACTGACTAGCCTCTATCCCCAACACTGACTAGCCTCTATCCCCAACACTGACTAGCCTCTATCTACAACACTGACTAGCCTCTATCCACAACACTGACTAGCCTCTATCCACAACACTGACTAGCCTCTATCCCCAACACTGACTAGCCTCTATCCACAACACTGACTAGCCTCTATCCACAACACTGACTAGCCTCTATCCACAACTGACTAGCCTCTATCCACAACACTGACTAGCCTCTATCCCCAACACTGACTAGCCTCTATCCCCAACACTGACTAGCCTCTATCCACAACACTGACTAGCCTCTATCCCCAACACTGACTAGCCTCTATCCCCAACACTGACTAGCCTCTATCCCCAACACTGACTAGCCTCTATCCCCAACACTGACTAGCCTCTATCCCCAACACTGACTAGCCTCTATCCACAACACTGACTAGCCTCTATCCCCAACACGACTGTCTGTTAATAACCCGTATCATCCTCTCTAACTTATAGAACAAGCTTTTCCCCCCATAAACGAGAGAAGCACCTTATTGTCTACGGTACGCTGGGGAGCCATTTATTTCAGTCAGACTATATAGATACGGTTATGACATGTCTCCTCCGCTAACTAGCCCCTTAAATAATCCCTAAAGACTCCTTAAACAGCCACCCAGTTTCTCCTCTTCAGTACGAGGCAGGGTTTACTGAGGCTAAGCCGCACTGACTAGCAGAGAAACCTGAAGAAACCTTTTCCACGGCCAATCAGCAGAGAGGGACCACACTAAAGAATCTCTCCACGACCAATCAGCAGAGAGGGACCACACTAAAGAACCTCTCCACGACCAATCAGCAGAGAGGGACCACACTAAAGAACCTCTCCACGGCCAATCAGCAGAGAGGGACCACACTATAGAACCTCTCCACGACCAATCAGCAGAGAGGGACCACAATAAAGAACCTCTCCACGACCAATCAGCAGAGAGGGACCACACTATAGAACCTCTCCACGACCAATCAGCAGAGAGGGACCACACTAAAGAACCTCTCCACGACCAATCAGCAGAGAGGGACCACACTAAAGAACCTCTCCACAACCAATCAGCAGAGAGGGACCACACTATAGAACCTCTCCACGACCAATCAGCAGAGAGGGACCACACTATAGAACCTCTCCACGACCAATCAGCAGAGAGGGACCACACTATAGAACCTCTCCACGACCAATCAGCAGAGAGGGACCACACTATAGAACCTCTCCACGACCAATCAGCAGAGAGGGACCACACTATAGAACCTCTCCACGACCAATCAGCAGAGAGGGACCACACTATAGAACCTCTCCACGACCAATCCGCAGAGAGAGACCACACTAAAGAACCTCTCCATAGCCAATCAGCAGAGAGGGACCACACTATAGAACCTCTCCACGACCAATCAGCAGAGAGGGACCACACTATAGAACCTCTCCACGACCAATCAGCAGAGATGTACCACACTAAAGAACCTCTCCACAGCCAATCATCTCAATTAAAGAGGTGATGCTGTTGGGAGAGGGAAGTGACATTGCCAGATTATGTCTCCATGGTAACCAGGGAATGTTGTGTGGTTCTTGTGTTTGCATACAAATAATCTAAATTCACACTTGTATATCTCACACACTATCTATCTATCTATCTGTCTATTCAATTCAAGGGGCTTTATTGGCATGGGAAACATGTGTTAAAACTGCCAAAGCAAGTGAGGTAATAATAATATACAAAGGTGAAATAAACAATAACAATTAACAGTAAACATTACACATACAGAAGTTTCAAAACAATAAAGACATTACAAATGTCATATTATGTCTATATACATTGTTGTAACGATGTACAAATGGTTAAAGTACACAAGGGAAAATAAATAAGCATAAATATGGGTTGTATTTACAATGGTGTTTGTTCTTCACTGGTTGCCCTTTTCTTGTGGCAACAGGTCACAAATATCTATCTATCTATCTGTCTATCTGTCTATCTGTCTATCTGTCTGTCTGTCTGTCTGTGTCTGTCTGTCTGTCTGTCTGTCTGTCTGTCTGTCTGTCTGTCTGTCTGTCTGTCTGTCTGTCTGTCTGTCTGTCTGTCTGTTAAGCAGATAGCCTAGTGGTTAGAGTGTAGGGCCAGTAACTACAAAGGTTGCTAGATCGAATCCCTGAGTTGACAAGGTAAACATCTGTCGTTCTGCTCCCCGTTCTGAAATTTAAAGGAACATTTCAGTTTTTTCTACTTCATATTCATCTCCACCCCGACATCAACATATGAAAATGGTGCGTTTTTTTGTAGTTAACCACGGCTGTTGACTCGCTGGTCAGACGAGGGTCAACAACATTCCTGTCTCCTTTTCTGTCGTCTAATTAGCATCGGGTCCCTTTATGAGAGAGAGAATGTGTGTGACCACTTCCTGGTGTAACCAGTCATAGAGAAACAAGTGATAAAACCACAGTAAACTGCGTCACAGATTATAGAGGATAGGCCTGACCACTGACATATGGCTTAGAAGCCTGTTGGACAGTGTGTGAGTCAATCTAATCAATTAAATGTATTTTATAAAGCTATTTTTACATGAGCAGTTGTCACAAAGCCTAAAACCTGAGAGAGAGGGAGAGAGAGAGTGAGAGTGAGAGAGAGAGTGAGAGAGTGAGAGAGAGAGAGAGCGACAGAGACAGAGACAGACTACTGACCACAGAGAACCATTAACTTCTGACACACCCATTAACTCTTCCTGTTCAAGGCTTCTTCTCTATGAGAGAGAGACTGGAGAGAGAGAGAGAGAGACTGGAGAGAGAGAGAGAGAGAGGGAGAGAGAGACTGGAGAGAGAGAGAGACTGGAGAGAGAGAGACTGGAGAGACTGGAGAGAGAGAGAGAGAGTGAGAGAGAGAGAGACTGGAGAGAGAGAGAGAGAGAGAGAGAGAGACTGGAGAGAGAGAGAGACTGGAGAGAGAGAGAGAGAGAGACTGGAGAGAGAGAGAGAGAGACTGGAGAGAGAGAGAGGGAGAGAGAGACTGGAGAGAGAGAGACTGGAGAGAGAGAGAGACAGAGAGAGACTGGAGAGAGAGAGAGAGAGAGAGCGAGGGAGAGAGAGACTGGAGAGAGAGAGAGAGAGAGGAGAGAGAGACTGGAGAGAGAGAGAGAGGGAGAGAGAGACTGGAGAGGGAGAGCGAGGGAGAGAGAGACTGGAGAGAAAGAGAGAGAGACTGGAGAGAGGGAGAGAGAGCGCTCAACTTCTGGGCATAGATAAATATATTGATTGTGTTTTGTGTAGTAATTACTGTTTAATTAGAGTAACCCTGTTTCGTAAGTGAGAGAGTGCCTTTCAACTCATTACAGCTAACGTATGTATGTGTGTGTGCGTGTGTGTGTCATCACTTCTCTGTTTCCTAGCAGGTGATCAAACAACCAAAGTCCACTGTTTGTTTACTCTAAATCAGTCTCTCTCTCTCAATTCAATTCAATTCAAGGGGCTTTATTGCCATGGGAAACATATGTTAACATTGCCAAAGCAAGTGAATAATAAACAAAAGTGAAATAAACAATAGAAATTTACAGTAAACATTACACTCACAAAAGTTCAAAAAGAATAAAGACATTTCAAATGTCATATTATGTGCAAATAGTTAATGCATAAACATAAATATGGGTTGTATTTACAATGGTGTTTGTTCTTCACTGGTTGACCTTTTCTTGTGGCAACAGGTCACACATCTTGCTGCTGTGACACAACACTGTTTAACTTTTTAATTCAATGTTTTATTTAATTTAATTAACCTTTATTTAACTAGGAATGTCAGTTAAGAACAAATTCTTATTTACAATGACGGCCTACTCCGGCCAACGCCGACCCGGACGATACTGGGCCAATTGTGTGCCGCCCTATGGGACTCCCAATCACAGCCTGGAATCAAACCAGGGTCTGTAGTGATGCCTCTAGCACTGAGATGCAGTGCCTTAGACCAATGCGCCACTCGGGAGCCCAAATAGATATGTGAGTTAATCAAAATTGGATTTGTTTTCTAATTCTTTGTGGGTCTTTGTAATCTGAGGGAAATGTGTGTCTCTAATATGGTCATACATTTGGCAGGAGGTTAGGAAGTGCAGCTCAGTTTTCACCTTTTGTGGGCGGTGTGCACTTAGGCAGACCTGGCTCTTAAGAGAAGGCAGGCTATGGTGGCCTTTCTCAATAGCAAGGCTATGCTCACTGAGTCTGTACATAGTCAAAGCTTTCCTTAAGTTTGGGTCAGTCACAGTGGTCAGGTATTCTGCCGCTGTGTACTCTCTGTTTAGGGCCAAATAGCATTCTAGTTTGCTCTGTTTTTTTGTTAATTCTTTCCAATGTGTCAAGAAATTATATTTTTGTTCAGAGTTCCTCTGTCCAGTGTCTGTGTTCTTTTGCCCATCTTAATCTTGTCTTTTTTATTGGCCAGTCTGAGATATGTCTTTTTCTTTGCATCTTTGCCTAGAAGGCCAGCATCCCGGAGTCGCTTCTTCACTGTTGAGACGTGTTTTGCGGGTACTATTTAATCAAGCTGCCAGTTGAGGACTTGTGAGGCGTCTGTTTCTCAAACTAGACACTAATGTACTTGTCCTCTTGCTCAGTTGTGCACCGGGGCCTCCCACTCCTCTTTCTATTCTGGTTAGAGCCAGTTTGCGCTGTTCTGTGAAGGGAGTAGTACACAGCGTTGTACCAGATCTTCAGTTTCTTGGCAATTTCTCGCATGGAATAGCCTTCATTTCTTAAAACGAGAATAGACTGACGATTTTCAGAAGAAAGTTCTTTGTTTCTGGACATTTTGAGACTGTAATCGAACCCACAAATGCTGATGCTCCAGATACTCAACTAGTCTATAGAAGGCCAGTTTTATTGCTTCTTTAAATCAGAACAACAGTTTTCAGCTGTGCTAACATAATTGCAAAAGGGTTTTCTAATGATCAATTTGCCTTTTAAAATTATAAACTTGGATTAGCTGACAACATGCCATTGGAACACAGGAGTGATGGTTGCTGATAATGGGCCTCTGTACGCCTATGTAGATATTCCATTAAAAATCAGCCGTTTCCAGCTACAATAGTCATTTACAACATTAACAATGTCTACACTGTATTTCTGATCAATTTGATGTTATTTTAATGGACAAAAAATTGCTTTTCTTTCAAAAACAAGGACATTTCTAAGTGACCACAACCTTTTGACCGGTAGTGTATATTGAAGAGGGTGGGGCTTAAGTTGCATCCCTGTCTCACCCCACGACCCCGTGGAAAGAATTGTGTGTTTTTTGACCATTTTAACCGCACACTTGTCGTTTCTGTATATGGATTTTATAACGTTGAATGTTTTTCCCCCAACACCACTTTAACCTGTTGGGGATGGGGGCGCTGTTTAGACTATTTATGCTAATGTGGCTAATTTTTTAAACGGCTTCCCACAAAATCCTTGATCGTACAATATGCATATTATTATTATTATTGGATAGAAAACAGTCTATAGTTTCTATAGGAGTTGAAATTTTGTCTCTAAGTGGAACAGAGCCCATTCTACAGCAATTTCCCTGACATGGAGTCAGATTTGAGAAATGTTGGCCACTTTTCTGAAGTCAGTTAAAAGGGCACTGTCGTTGCTATGACTATACGGACACTTCTTACGTCTTCCCCTGGATGCCTTTACGTGATGACGATTCCAACGGGCTCGATTGCTCGTTCACAGGCCCTACAAATGAAAAAAACCTTTAGCTAGCAAGTCTTTTCTTGCTGCGTAACGCGCGTGGAAGACACCGACCCTCTCCTGTTCCAAGCGTTAGTTTAGCCTGTTATATTTCTCCGGTCATCTTTTCACTCGTTATAGGAGTTAAAAACATCATAAGGTAGTTAATTTAAAGCGTTTTATAGCAATTTATATCCGTTTAGTGCGATTTTGGGACATTTATTTTTGCAACGATGTGAAAAGTTGGGCATGCTTTTCAGTTCATCCCGAACTCAGTTGACATTTCCACATGGCAAGAGGACAGCTTTCCACCAAAAGACGATTTCTCCCAAGAAAGGATCCTTTGCCCAAGATACTGATGGAAGAACAGCTCAAGGTAGGACATTTTTATTATGATAAATCGTGTTTCTGTCGAAACATTTTAGTGGCTTAGGACGCCATGTTTTTTGACGTAGCTTCGCTTGGCGCAAACTGTATTGAAAAGTAAGGATAAATTAAAAAATGTAATAACGCAATTGTATTAAGAATTAAATTGTCTATCAATCCCTGTCCACCCTATATTTTTTAGTCACGTTTATGAGTATTTATGTATAAGAGTAGATCACTGTCTAAGTGGCGCAAGGACATTTTCTGACCAGCTGAGCTACATTTCACATTGTCTAACCATGATTTTGGTGGCTAAATATAAACATTTTCGATCAAACTGTATATGCATGTTGTAATGTGATGTTACAGGAGTGTCATCGGAAGAATTCTGAGAAGGTTAGTGAAAAAATTAATATCTTTTGGCGATGTTGACTTTTATCGCTCACTTTGGCTAGAATCAATGCTGGGCTGCTAATTGCTATGTGCTAAGCTAATATAACGATTTATTGTGTTTTCGCTGTAAGACACTTAGAAAATCTGAAATATTGTCTGTATTCACAGGATCTGTGTCTTTCGATTCGTGTATGCTGTGTATTTTTACGAAATGTTTGATGATTAGTAGTTAGGTAAACACGTTGCTCATTGTAATTATTCTAGTCCATTTGTGATGGTGGGTGCAATTGTAAACTATGCCATATACCTGAAATATGCACTTTTTTCTAACAAAACCTATCCCATACCATAAATATGTTATCAGACTGTCATCTAATGAGTTTTTTTGTTGGTTAGGGGCTATAAATATCTTAGTTTAGCCGAATTGGTGATGGCTACTGGTGTTGGTGGACAAATAAAAGATGGTGGATTATGCTAATGTGTTTTTAGGTAATAGATGTACATCTTTACATATTGTGTCTTCCCTGTAAAACATTTTAAAAATCGGAAATGTTGACTGGATTCACAAGATCTGTGTCTTTCATTAGCTGTATTGGACTTTAATGTGTGAAAGTTAAATATTTTAAAAAAATATTTTTTTTGAATTTCGCGGCACTGGTTTTTCAGTGGGGGGGGGGGGGTGTGCCGCTAGCGCCACGCTGATCCTAGACAGGTTAAATCAATTTGTATAGCAGACCCTCATGCCAATTTGGGTCAAAATATTATTTGAAATACAGAAAGCTTGCGAAGACTTTCCCTTTGTTTTGGTTTGTTTGTTTGTTTGTTAATTAGGTTTTGCAGGGTGAATACGTGGTCTGTCGTACGGTAATTTGGTAAAAAGGCAATTTGACATTTGCTCAGTACATTGTTTTCACTGAGGAAATGTAGGAGTCTGCTGTTAATGATAATGCAGAGGATTTTCCCAAGGTTGCTGTCGACGCATATCCCATAGTAGTTATTGGGGTCAAATTTGTCTCCACTTTTGTGGATTGGGGTTATCAGTCCTTGGTTCCAAATATTGGGGAAGATGCCAGAGCTGAGGATGATGTTAAAGAGTTTTAGTATAGCCAATTGGAATTTGTTGTCTGTATATTTGATCATTTCAGTGAGTATACCATCAACACCACTTGACTTTTTGGGTTGGAGGGTTTGTATTTTGTCCTGTAGTTCATTGAAGGTAATTGGAGAATCCAGTGGGTTCTGGTAGTCTTTAATAGTTGATTCTAAGATTTGTATTTGATCATGTATATGTTTTTGCTGTTCGTTCTTTGTTATAGAGCCAAAAAGATTGGAGAAGTGGTTTACCCATACATCTCCATTTTGGATAGATAATTCTTCGTGCTGTTGTCTGTTTAGTGTTTTCCACTTTTCCCAGAAGTGGTTAGAGTCTATGGATTCTTCAATTACATTGAGCTGATTTCTGACGTGCTGTTCCTTCTTTTTCCGTAGTGTATTTCTGTATTGTTTTAGTGATTCACCATAGTGAAGGCGTAGACTCAGGTTTTCTGGGTCTCTATGTTTTTGGTTGGACAGGTTTCTCAATTTCTTTCTTAGATTTTTGCATTCTTCATCAAACTATTTGTCATTGTTATTCCTTTTCTTCGGTTTTCTATTTGAGATTTTTAGATTTGATAGGGAAGCTGAGAGGTCAAATATACTGTTAAGATTTTCTACTGCCAAGTTTACACCTTCACTATTACAGTGGAACATTTTGTTCAGGAAGTTGTCTAAAAGGGATTGCATTTGTTGTTGCATAATTGTTTTTTGGTAGGTTTCCACACTGCTTTCCTTCCATCTACAGCATTTCTTAATATTATTCAGTTCCTTTGGCTTTGATGCCTCATGATTGAGTATTGCTCTGTTCAAGTAGACTGTGATTTTGCTGTGGTCTGATAGGGGTGTCAGTGGGCTGACTGTGAACGCTCTGAGAGACTCTGGGTTGAGGTCAGTGATAAAGTAGTCTACAGTACTACTTCCAAGAGATGAGCTATAGTTGTACCTATAGGTGTACCTACCATAAGAGTCCCCTTGAAGCCTACCATTGACTATGTACATACCCAGCATGCAACAGAGCTGCAGGAGTTGTGACCCGTTTTTGTTGGTTATGTTGTCCTAGTTGTGCCTAGGGGGGCATATGAGGGAGGGAATGCTGTCACCTCCAGGTAGGTGTTTGCTCCCCTGTGTGCTGAGGGTGTCAGGTTCTTGTCCAGTTCTGGCATTTAGGTCGCCACAGACTAGTACATGTCGCTGGGCCTGGAAATGATTGATTTCCCCCTCTAGGATGGAGAAGCTGTCTTCATTAAAGTATGGGGATTCTAGTAGGGGGATAAACAGTAGGATGGAGAAGCTGTCTTCATTGAAGGGGATTCTAGTGGGGGATGTAGGTAGCACACCTATATTTTCCTCTGTTGAGATAATTTCCTCATTAAATTCTAGCCAAATGTAAAATGTTCCTGTTTTGATTAATTTAATATAGTGGGTTAGGAGGTGCTGGGGAGGTGCTGGGGAGGTGCTGGGGAGCTGCTGGGGAGGTGGTGGGGAGCTGCTGGGGAGGTGGTGGGGAGGTGCTGAGGAGTAGGTGGGGAGGTGCTGGGGAGGTGCTGATGGGGTGGTGGGGAGGTGCTGAGGAGGTGCCGGGGAGGTGGTGGGGAGGTGGTGGGGAGGTGCTGAGGAGGTGGTGGGGAGGTGCCGGGGAGGTGGTGGGGAGGTGCTGAGGAGTAGGTCATGAGGTGCTGGGGAGGTGCTGGGGAGGTGCTGAGGGGGTGCTGGGGAGGTGCTGAGGGGGTGCTGGGGAGGTGCTGAGGAGGTGGTGGGGAGGTGCTGAGGAGGTGGTGGGGAGGTGGTGGGGAGGTGCTGAGGAGTTGGTGGGGAGGTGCTGAGGGGGTGGTGGGGAGGTGCTGAGGAGGTGGTGGGGAGGTGGTGGGGAGGTGCCGGGGAGGTGCCGGGGAGGTGGTGGGGAGGTGCTGAGGAGGTGGTGGGGAGGTGCCGGGGAGGTGGTGGGGAGGTGCTGAGGAGGTGCCGGGCAGGTGGTGGGGGGGTGGTGGGGAGGTGCCGAGGAGGTGGTGGGGAGGTGCCGGGAGGTGGTGGGGAGGTGGTGGGGAGGTGGTGGGGGAGTGGTGGGGGGGTGGTGGGGGGGTGCCGGGGAGGTGGTGGGGAGGTGGTGGGGAGGGGGATGGTTGTTGACAATCTGGCTGAAAAACAGAAAGTGACAGAACATGGGTAAGTTGTACATACATCCCATCCCAACCCATAAATACATCCCAACATTTAGCCCATTGGTTAAGAGACAGGAAGGTCATCATTGCCAGAGTGAGCCCATTGGTTAAGAGACAGGAAGGTCATAATTTCCAGAGTGAGCCCATTGGTTGAGAGAGAGGTAGGTTATCATTGCCAGAGTGAGCCCCATTGGTTGAGAGAGAGGTAAGTGATCATTGCCAGAGTGAGCCCATTGGTTGAGAGAGAGGTAAGTGATCATTGCCAGAGTGAGCCCATTGGTTGAGAGAGAGGTAAGTGATCATCGCCAGAGTGAGCCCATTGGTTGAGAGAGAGGTAAGTGATCATCGCCAGAGTGCGCCCATTGGTTGAGAGAGAGGTAGGTGATCATTGCCAGAGTGAGCCCATTGGTTGAGAGAGAGGTAAGTGATCATCGCCAGAGTGAGCCCATTGGTTGAACAGAAATCACGAGGAATGTGCATTATTGTGCCGTGCTTACAGGCCAAAAGGTCAATAGGTGAATGACATTCCACACACGGCTAACAGGAAAGAGTAGGAGAAACCAGACCCTGTGCTAATGATGACATGTCTTTAGTCACTCCCACTATGTCCGTAGAAGCAGGAAGTTAATTATGTTATGCTGCTTGATGAAGTTAAACCAGCGTTCAGACCAGCCTTCCTGATTGAACTACATTGTTTGTGTTAGTCTAAAGAGGAAGTTTACACACTGCCAGTGTAGTACTCAACAGGACAAATATGTCCGCTGCTTTTAAACAAAGAGATCACTCTCATACACACTGTAGACTGAGATCGGGACTGACCCCCCCCCTCCCCCCCACCCTTTTTCGGTTACTTGGAATCCTCATAACATTCTGATGCTTATGCCATTTTGTTATGTCATTATTAACATGACAGCTGATATCAGTTTATGTAAACTGTTTGTATACAGTCACGATCTATTCAATCCATTGGTAAGTCTAAGCGCTGTCATTCATCCCCTCTCCAACTCCACCCCATCCCGCCCGTCCTCTCTACTCATGCCTCTGGCAGAGAGGGCATTTCCCTGGGCTGACCCGGGCACCACGCTCCCTAACATGCCTGGAAAACTAGACCTCGTGCCATCAACACACGCTGTAATACTGTAATGCCGAGCAAGTAGGTTAGAGGGAGAGAGAGACAGAGACACAGAGAGAGAAAGAGATTATCATAGGACAGAGGAAGGGATTTACAGAGAGAGAGGGAAGCAGGGAGAAAAAGAGAGAGACAGAGGGGCAAGCAGGAAGAAAAAGAGGGGCAAGCAGGAAGAAAAAGAAGGGCAAGCAGGAAGGAAAAGAGAGGCAAGCAGGAAGGAAAAGAGGGGCAAGCAGGAAGAAAGAGACAGAGAGAGAGGGAAGCAGGAAGAAAGAGAGAGGCAAGCAGGAAGAAAAAGAGGCAAGCAGGAAGAGAGAGAGGCAAGCAGGAAGAAAGAGACAGAGAGAGGGAAGCAGGAAGAAAAAGAGGGGCAAGCAGGAAGAAAGAGACAGAGAGAGAGGGAAGCAGGAAGAAAGAGAGAGGCAAGCAGGAAGAACAAGAGCGGCAAGCAGGAAGAAAGAGAGAGGCAAGCAGGAAGCAAAAGAGAGGCAAGCAGGAAGAACAAGAGCGGCAAGCAGGAAGAAAGAGAGAGGCAAGCAGGAAGCAAAAGAGAGGCAAGCAGGAAGCAAAAGAGACAGAGAGAGAGGGAAGCAGGAAGAAAAAGAGGGGCAAGCAGGAAGGAAAAGAGAGGCAAGCAGGAAGAAAGAGAGAGGCAAGCAGGAAGCAAAAGAGACAGAGAGAGAGGGAAGCAGGAAGAAAAAGAGGGGCAAGCAGGAAGGAAAAGAGAGGCAAGCAGGAAGGAAAAGAGAGGCAAGCAGGAATGAAAAGAGAGGCAAGCAGGAAGAAAAAGAGAGGCAAGCAGGAAGAAAAAGAGAGGCAAGCAGGAAGAAAGAGACAGAGAGAGAGAGGGAAGCAGGAAGAAAAAGAGAGGCAAGCAGGAAGAAAGAGACAGAGAGAGAGAGGGAAGCAGGAAGAAAAAGAGGGGCAAGCAGGAAGGAAAAGAGAGGGAAGCAGGAAGAAAAAGAGGGGCAAGCAGGAAGAAAGAGACAGAGAGAGAGAGGGAAGCAGGAAGGAAAAGAGAGGCAAGCAGGAAGGAAAAGAGAGGCAAGCAGGAATGAAAAGAGAGGCAAGCAGGAAGAAAAAGAGAGGCAAGCAGGAAGAAAAAGAGAGGCAAGCAGGAAGAAAGAGACAGAGAGAGAGAGGGAAGCAGGAAGAAAAAGAGGGGCAAGCAGGAAGGAAAAGAGAGGGAAGCAGGAAGAAAAAGAGGGGCAAGCAGGAAGAACAAGAGAGGCAAGCAGGAAGAAAAAGAGACAGAGAGAGAGAGAGGGAAGCAGGGAAAAAGGCGGGATAGTGAGAAAAAAAGATGGAAAGAGAGAAGGAGAAATTGGAAGGATTAGAACTGTGTAAGAGAGATACAAGTCTGTACTCTGTCTATTGGGGCTATCCCTCAAGCCACACCACTGAGTGTAAATACACACACACTACACACACAGAAGGGCTTTGTTCCAGTGTTTACGGTTAAATAGGATTTGCTGAGTAATTCCTCTATTATTAGCCTGCCTCCTGCTAATGCTGGACCAACTCAGTGGCCTTGTGTTGCTAATGCTGGACCAACTCAGTAGCCTTGTGGTTAGAGTGTTGCTAATGCTGGACCAACTCAGTGGCCTTGTGGTTAGAGTGTTGCTAATGCTGGACCTACTCAGTGGCCTTGTGGTTAGAGTGTTGCTAATGCTGGACCAACTCAGTAGCCTTGTGGTTAGAGTGTTGCTAATGCTGGACCAACTCGGTAGCCTTGTGGTTAGAGTGTTGCTAATGCTGGACCAACTCAGTGGCCTTGTGGTTAGAGTGTTGCTAATGCTGGACCAACTCAGTAGCCTTGTGGTTAGAGTGTTGCTAATGCTGGACCAAGTCAGTGGCAGAAATATAATTATTTTGCACATTGGAAAGAAATTACAACAAAAAAACTAAGCAAACAAGGATGTTTTTTGGCTCTAACAGAGAGTACACAGTGAAACAATACCTGACTACTGTGACTGACGCAAATGAAGGAAATATTTTGACTATGTACAGACTCAGTGAGCATAGCCTTGCTATTGAGAAAGGCCGCCGTAGGCAGACCTGGCTCTCAAGAGAAGACAGGCTATGTGCTCACTGCCTACAAAATGAGGTGGAAACTGAGCTGCACTTCCTAACCTCCTGCCCAATGTATGACCATATTAGAGACACATATTAACCTCAGATTACACAGATCCACAAAGAATTAGAAAACAAACCCGATTTTGATAAACTCCCATATCTACTGGGTGAAATGCCACAGTGTTCCATCACAGCAGCAAGATTTGTGACCTGTTGCCACCAGAAAAGGTCAACCAGTGAAGAACAAACACCATTGTAAATACAACCTATATTTATGTTTATTTATTTTCCTTTTGTACTTTAACTATTTGCACATCATTACAACACTGTATATACAGTTGAAGTCAGAAGTTTACAAACACCTTAGTCAAATACATTTAAACTCAGTTTTTCACAATTCCTGACATTTAATCCTAGTAAAAAATCCTTGTTTTAGGTCAGTTAGGATCACCACTTTATTTTAAGAATGTGAAATGTCAGAATAATAGTAGAGAGAATTATTTATTTCAGCTTTTTATTTCTTTCATCATATTCCCAGTTGGTCAGAAGTTTACATACACTCAATTAGTATTTGGTGGCATTGCCTTTAAATTGCTTAACTTGGGTCTAACGTTTCAGGTAGCCTTCCACAAGCTTCCCACAATAAGTTGGGTGAATTTTGACCCATTCCTCCTGACAGAGCTGGTGTAACTGTCAGGTTTGTAGGCCTCCTTGCTCGCACACACTTTTTCAGTTCTGCCCACAAATGTTCTATAGGATTGAGGTCAGGGCTTTGTGATGGCCACTCCAATACCTTGACTTTGTTGTCCTTAAGCCATTTTCCCCAAGTATGCTTGGGGTCATTGTCCATTTGGAAGACCCATTTGCGACCAAGCTTTAACTTCCTGACTGATGTCTTGAGATGTTGCTTCAATATATCCCCATAATTCTCCTCCCTCATGATGCCATCTATTTTGTGAAGTGCACCAGACCCTCCTGCAGCAAAGCACCCCCACAACATGATGCTGCCACCCCCGTGATTCACGGGTTGGGATGGTGTTCTTCGGCTTGCAAGCGTCCCCCTTTTTCCTCCAAACATAATGATGGTCATTATGGCCAAACAGTTCTATTTTTGTTTCATCAGACCAGAGGATATTTCTCCAAAAAGTACGATATTTGTCCCCATGTGCAGTGGCAAACCGTAGTCTGGCTTTTTTATGGCGGTTTTGGAGCAGTGGCTTCTTCCTTGCTGAGCGGCCTTTCAGGTTATGTCGATATAGAACTCGTTTTACTGTGGATATAGATACTTTTGTACCTGTTTCCTCCAGCACCTTCACAATGTCCTTTGCTGTTGTTCTGGCATTGACTTGGACTTTTCGCACCAAAGTACGTTCATCTCTAGGAGACAGAACGCGTCTCCTTCCTGAGCGGTATGACGGCTGCGTGGTCCCATGGTGTTTATACTTGCGTAATATTGTTTGTAGAGATGAACGTGGTACCTTCAGGCGTTTGGAAATCGCTCCCAAGGATGAACCAGACTTGTGGAGGTCTACAATTTGTGGAGGTCTTGGCTGATTTCTTTTAGTTTTTCCATGATGTCAAGCAATGAGGCACTGAGTTTGAAGATAAGCCTTGAAATACATCCACAGGTACACCTCCAATTCACCAAAAAATTATGTCAATTAGCCTCTCAGAAGCTTCTAAAGCCATGACATAATTTTCTGGAAGTTTCCAAGCTGTTTTAATGGCACAGTCAACTCAGTGTATGTAAACTTCTGACCCACTGGAATTGTGATACAGTGAATTATAAGTGAAATAATCTGTCTGTAAACATTTGTTGGAAAAGTGACTTGTGTCATGCACAAAGTAGATGTCCTAACCGACTTGCCAAAACTATAGTTTGTTAACAAGAAATTTGTGGAGTGGGTGAAAAACGAGTTTTAATGACTCCAACCTAAGTGTATGTAAACTTCCAACTTCAACTGTAGACATAATATAACATTTGAAACGTCTTCATTCTTTTGAAACTTTGTGAGTGTAATGTTAATTTTTTATTATTTATTTCACTTTTGTATATTATCTACTTCACTTGCTTTGGCAATGTTAACACGTTTCCCATAACAACAAAGCCCCTTGAATTGAAGTTGAAATTAAATAGAAATTGAATTGAGAAAGGAAGACGGAAGGAAGGAAGGAGGACTTTTGGGGGGTATTTCCATAGAATGGCTTCAAAAGCTTCTTCTTCTTTACATTAGTTGTTGTTGCTGTCAAGATGTATTTCTCTCCTCAGAGACAAATATAGAGAGATATAAAGAGAGATATAAAGAGAGAGAGAGAGAGAGAGAGAGAGAGAGAGAGAGAGAGAGAGAGAGAGAGAGAGAGAGAGAGAGAGAGCAACAGAGACAGAGACAGACTACTGACCACAGAGAACCATTAACTTCTGACACACCCATTAACTCTTCCTGTTCAAGGCTTCTTCTCTATGAGAGAGAGACTGGAGAGAGAGAGACTGGAGAGAGAGACTGGAGAGAGAGAGAGAGACTGGAGA
>NC_074686.1:39293632-39298632 GCF_029448725.1 Salvelinus fontinalis | reverse complement strand
GTGTGGGTAGAGTCCAGTCAGTGTGTGGGTAGAGTCCAGTCAGTGTGTGGGTAGAGTCCAGTCAGTGTGTGGGTAGAGTCCAGTCAGTGTGTGGGTAGAGTCCAGTCAGTGTGTGGGTAGAGTCCTGGCAGTGTGTGGGTAGAGTCCAGTCAGTGTGTGGGTAGAGTCCAGTGAGTGTGTGGGTAGAGTCCAGGGAGTGTGTGGGTAGAGTCCAGTCAGTGAGTGGGTAGAGTCCAGTCAGTGTGTGGGTAGAGTCCAGTCAGTGTGTGGGTAGAGTCCAGTCAGTGTGTGGGTAGAGTCCAGTCAGTGTGTGGGTAGAGTCCTGTCAGTGTGTGGGTAGAGTCGTCAGTGTGTGGGTAGAGTCCAGTCAGTGTGTGGGTAGAGTCCTGTCAGTGTGTGGGTAGAGTCCAGTCAGTGTGCGGGTAGAGTCCAGTCAGTGTGCGGGTAGAGTCCAGTCAGTGTGTGGGTAGAGTCCAGTCAGTGTGTGGGTAGAGTCCAGTCAGTGTGTGGGTAGAGTCCAGTCAGTGTGTGGGTAGAGTCCAGTCAGTGTGTGGGTAGAGTCCAGTCAGTGTGTGGGTAGAGTCCAGTCAGTGTGTGGGTCGAGTCCAGTCAGTGTGTGGGTAGAGTCCAGTCAGTGTGTGGGTAGAGTCCAGTCAGTGTGTGGGTAGAGTCCAGTGTGTGGGTAGAGTCCAGTGAGTGTGTGGGTAGAGTCCAGTGAGTGTGTGGGTAGAGTCCAGTCAGTGTGTGGGTAGAGTCCAGTCAGTGTGTGGGTAGAGTCCAGTCAGTGTGTGGGTAGAGTCCAGTCAGTGTGTGGGTAGAGTCCAGTCAGTGTGCGGGTAGAGTCCAGTCAGTGTGTGGGTAGAGTCCAGTCAGTGTGTGGGTAGAGTCCAGTCAGTGTGTGGGTAGAGTCCAGTCAGTGTGTGGGTAGAGTCCAGTCAGTGTGTGGGTAGAGTCCAGTCAGTGTGTGGGTAGAGTCCAGAGTGTGGGTAGAGTCCAGTCAGTGTGTGGGTAGAGTCCAGTGAGTGTGTGGGTAGAGTCCAGTCAGTGTGTGGGTAGAGTCCAGTCAGTGTGTGGGTAGAGTCCAGTCAGTGTGTGGGTAGAGTCCAGTCAGTGTGTGGGTAGAGTCCAGTCAGTGTGTGGGTAGAGTCCAGTCAGTGTGTGGGTAGAGTCCAGTCAGTGTGTGGGTAGAGTCCAGTCAGTGTGTGGGTAGAGTCCAGTCAGTGTGCGGGTAGAGTCCAGTGAGTGTGTGGGTAGAGTCCAGTCAGTGTGGGTGAGTAGAGTCTAGTCAGTGTGTGGGTAGAGTCCAGTCAGTGTGTGGGTAGAGTCCAGTCAGTGTGTGGGTAGAGTCCAGTCAGTGTGTGGGTAGAGTCTAGTCAGTGTGTGGGTAGAGTCCAGTCAGTGTGTGGGTAGAGTCCAGAGTGTGGGTAGAGTCCAGTCAGTGTGTGGGTAGAGTCCAGTCAGTGTGTGGGTAGAGTCCAGTCAGTGTGTGGGTAGAGTCCAGTCAGCGTGTGGGTAGAGTCCAGTCAGTGTGTAGGTAGAGTCCAGTCAGCGTGTGGGTAGAGTCCAGTCAGTGTGTGGGTAGAGTCCAGTCAGGGTGTGGGTAGAGTCCAGTCAGGGTGTGGGTAGAGTCCAGTCAGTGTGGGTAGAGTCCAGTCAGTGTGGGTAGAGTCCAGTCAGCGTGTGGGTAGAGTCCAGTCAGCGTGTGGGTAGAGTCCAGTCAGTGTGTGGGTAGAGTCCAGTCAGTGTGTGGGTAGAGTCCAGTCAGTGTGTGGGTAGAGTCCAGTCAGTGTGTGGGTAGAGTCCAGTCAGGGTGTGGGTAGAGCCCAGTCAGTGTGTGGGTAGAGTCCAGTCAGTGTGTGGGTAGAGTCCAGTCAGTGTGGGTAGAGTCCAGTCAGTGTGGGTAGAGTCCAGTCAGGGTGTTGGTAGAGTCCAGTCAGTGTGTGGGTAGAGTCCAGTCAGTGTGTGGGTAGAGTCCAGTCAGTGTGTGGGTAGAGTCCTGTCAGTGTGTGGGTAGAGTCCAGTCAGTGTGTGGGTAGAGTCCAGTCAGTGTGTGGGTAGAGTCCAGTCAGTGTGTGGGTAGAGTCCTGTCAGTGTGTGGGTAGAGTCCAGTCAGTGTGCGGGTAGAGTCCAGTCAGTGTGCGGGTAGAGTCCAGTCAGTGTGCGGGTAGAGTCCAGTCAGTGTGCGGGTAGAGTCCAGTCAGTGTGTGGGTAGAGTCCAGTCAGTGTGTGGGTAGAGTCCAGTCAGTGTGTGGGTAGAGTCCAGTCAGTGTGTGGGTAGAGTCCAGTCAGTGTGTGGGTAGAGTCCAGTCAGTGTGTGGGTAGAGTCCAGTCAGTGTGTGGGTAGAGTCCAGTCAGTGTGTGGGTAGAGTCCAGTCAGTGTGTGGGTAGAGTCCAGTGTGTGGGTAGAGTCCAGTCAGTGTGTGGGTAGAGTCTAGTCAGCGTGTGGGTAGAGTCCAGTCAGTGTGTGGGTAGAGTCCAGTCAGTGTGTGGGTAGAGTCCAGTCAGTGTGTGGGCAGAGTCCAGAGTGTGGGTAGAGTCCAGTCAGTGTGTGGGTAGAGTCCAGTCAGTGTGTGGGTAGAGTCCAGTCAGTGTGGGTAGAGTCCAGTCAGGGTGTGGGTAGAGTCCAGTCAGTGTGTGGGTAGAGTCCAGTCAGTGTGCGGGTAGAGTCCAGTCAGTGTGCGGGTAGAGTCCAGTCAGTGTGTGGGTAGAGTCCAGTCAGTGTGTGGGTAGAGTCCAGTCAGTGTGTGGGTAGAGTCCAGTCAGTGTGTGGGTAGAGTCCAGTCAGTGTGTGGGTAGAGTCCAGTCAGTGTGTGGGTAGAGTCCAGAGTGTGGGTAGAGTCCAGTCAGTGTGTGGGTAGAGTCCAGTGAGTGTGTGGGTAGAGTCCATTCAGTGTGTGGGTAGAGTCCAGTCAGTGTGTGGGTAGAGTCCAGTCAGTGTGTGGGTAGAGTCCAGTCAGTGTGGGTGAGTAGAGTCTAGTCAGTGTGTGGGTAGAGTCCAGTCAGTGTGTGGGTAGAGTCCAGTCAGTGTGTGGGTAGAGTCCAGTCAGTGTGTGGGTAGAGTCCAGTCAGTGTGCGGGTAGAGTCCAGTCAGTGTGCGGGTAGAGTCCAGTGAGTGTGTGGGTAGAGTCCAGTCAGTGTGGGTGAGTAGAGTCTAGTCAGGGTGTGGGTAGAGTCCAGTCAGGGTGTGGGTAGAGTCCAGTCAGTGTGGGTAGAGTCCAGTCAGTGTGGGTAGAGTCCAGTCAGCGTGTGGGTAGAGTCCAGTCAGTGTGGGTAGAGTCCAGTCAGCGTGTGGGTAGAGTCCAGTCAGTGTGTGGGTAGAGTCCAGTCAGTGTGTGGGTAGAGTCCAGTCAGCGTGTGGGTAGAGTCCAGTCAGTGTGTAGGTAGAGTCCAGTCAGCGTGTGGGTAGAGTCCAGTCAGTGTGTGGGTAGAGTCCAGTCAGGGTGTGGGTAGAGTCCAGTCAGTGTGGGTAGAGTCCAGTCAGTGTGGGTAGAGTCCAGTCAGCGTGTGGGTAGAGTCCAGTCGGCGTGTGGGTAGAGTCCAGTCAGTGTGTGGGTAGAGTCCAGTCAGCGTGTGGGTAGAGTCCAGTCAGTGTGTGGGTAGAGTCCAGTCAGCGTGTGGGTAGAGTCCAGTCAGTGTGTGGGTAGAGTCCAGTCAGTGTGTGGGCAGAGTCCAGAGTGTGGGTAGAGTCCAGTCAGTGTGTGGGTAGAGTCCAGTCAGTGTGTGGGTAGAGTCCAGTCAGTGTGGGTAGAGTCCAGTCAGGGTGTGGGTAGAGTCCAGTCAGTGTGTGGGTAGAGTCCAGTCAGTGTGCGGGTAGAGTCCAGTCAGTGTGCGGGTAGAGTCCAGTCAGTGTGCGGGTAGAGTCCAGTCAGTGTGTGGGTAGAGTCCAGTCAGTGTGTGGGTAGAGTCCAGTCAGTGTGTGGGTAGAGTCCAGTTAGTGTGTGGGTAGAGTCCAGTCAGTGTGTGGGTAGAGTCCAGTCAGTGTGTGGGTAGAGTCCAGAGTGTGGGTAGAGTCCAGTCAGTGTGTGGGTAGAGTCCAGTGAGTGTGTGGGTAGAGTCCAGTCAGTGTGTGGGTAGAGTCCAGTCAGCGTGTGGGTAGAGTCCAGTCAGTGTGTGGGTAGAGTCCAGTCAGTGTGTGGGTAGAGTCCAGTCAGTGTGGGTGAGTAGAGTCTAGTCAGTGTGTGGGTAGAGTCCAGTCAGTGTGTGGGTAGAGTCCAGTCAGTGTGTGGGTAGAGTCCAGTCAGTGTGCGGGTAGAGTCCAGTGAGTGTGTGGGTAGAGTCCAGTCAGTGTGGGTGAGTAGAGTCTAGTCAGTGTGTGGGTAGAGTCCAGTCAGTGTGTGGGTAGAGTCCAGTCAGTGTGTGGGTAGAGTCTAGTCAGTGTGTGGGTAGAGTCCAGTCAGTGTGTGGGTAGAGTCCAGTCAGCGTGTGGGTAGAGTCCAGTCAGTGTGTGGGTAGAGTCCAGTCAGCGTGTGGGTAGAGTCCAGTCAGTGTGTGTGTAGAGTCCAGTCAGTGTGTGGGCAGAGTCCAGAGTGTGGGTAGAGTCCAGTCAGTGTGTGGGTAGAGTCCAGTCAGTGTGTGGGTAGAGTCCAGAGTGTGGGTAGAGTCCAGTCAGTGTGTGGGTAGAGTCCAGTCAGTGTGTGGGTAGAGTCCAGTCAGTGTGTGGGTAGAGTCCAGTCAGCGTGTGGGTAGAGTCCAGTCAGTGTGTAGGTAGAGTCCAGTCAGCGTGTGGGTAGAGTCCAGTCAGTGTGTGGGTAGAGTCCAGTCAGTGTGTGGGTAGAGTCCAGTCAGGGTGTGGGTAGAGTCCAGTCAGTGTGGGTAGAGTCCAGTCAGTGTGGGTAGAGTCCAGTCAGCGTGTGGGTAGAGTCCAGTCAGTGTGTGGGTAGAGTCCAGTCAGTGTGTGGGTAGAGTCCAGTCAGTGTGTGGGTAGAGTCCAGTCAGCGTGTGGGTAGAGTCCAGTCAGTGTGTAGGTAGAGTCCAGTCAGCGTGTGGGTAGAGTCCAGTCA
>NC_074686.1:39246132-39286132 GCF_029448725.1 Salvelinus fontinalis | reverse complement strand
GTCGTTCTGAATGAATGACTTAACTGGGTTTCTTGTCTGTATGTGTGTGTACCTCCAGCTGGCCTGTTCTTTAGTAAAAAAGTGGTCACTATCGTTTTTTTCCCAACTGTCCTTTCCTAACCTTCCTTTCCTAACTGTCCTTTCCTAGCCGTCCTTTCCTAACTGTCCTTTCCTAACTGTCCTTTCCTAACCGTCCTTTCGTAACCGTCCTTTCCTAACCGTCCTTTCCTAGCCGTCCTTTCCTAACTGTCCTTTCCTAACTGTCCTTTCCTAACCTTCCTTTCCTAACCTTCCTTTCCTAACTGTCCTTTCCTAACTGTCCTTTCCTAACTGTCCTTTCCTAACTGTCCTTTCCTAACTGTCCTTTCCTAGCTGTCCTTTCCTAGCTGTCCTTTCCTAGCTGTCCTTTCCTAGCTGTCCTTTCCTAACTGTCCTTTCCTAACTGTCCTTTCCTAGCTGTCCTTTCCTAACCGTCCTTTCCTAACCGTCCTAACTGTCCTTTCCTAACTGTCCTTTCCTAACTGTCCTTTCCTAACTGTCCTTTCCTAACTGTCCTTTCCTAACCGTCCTTTCCTAACCGTCCTAACTGTCCTTTCCTAACTGTCCTTTCCTAACTGTCCTTTCCTAACCGTCCTTTCCTAACCGTCCTTTCCTAACCGTCCTTTCCTAACTGTCCTTTCCTAACCGTCCTTTCCTAACCGTCCTTTCCTAACTGTCCTTTCCTAACCGTCCTTTCCTAACCGTCCTTTCCTAACCGTCCTTTCCTAACCTTCCTTTCCTAACCTTCCTTTCCTAACCGTCCTTTCCTAACCGTTCTTTCCTAACCTTCCTTTCCTAACTGTCCTTTCCTAACTGTCCTTTCCTAACTGTCCTTTCCTAACTGTCCTTTCCCAACTGTCCTTTCCTTAACTGTCCTTTTGAATCAAGTCTAATAATAGTTCACAGAACATGCCCAACTTTTCCTCTGAGTGGTTTAACTTTGTATCTCCAGCTGGCCTGTACATGAACCCAGCTCAGCTGGGCTACTACGGATCGTACCATTCCCTGGCCACGCAGGGGGGAACGATGGGAGGAGCCATGGTGACATCAAACTCCATGATGGCCCTGAGTGGTCAGCAGCAGAACGGCACGATGGGAGGGCAACAGCAAAGCGTTATGGGAGCTCAGCAGAGTGGAATGGTGGCCGCACAGCAGAACGGCATGATGGGAGCTCAGCAGAACGGCATGATGGGAGCTCAGCAGAACGGCTTTATGGCTCAACAGGGTCTCATGGGGCAAGCGGCCAACACATCCCTGTTCATGGCAGGAGTGCCACACAGCATGATAAGTCACCAGCAAAGCATTATGGGAGCTCAGCAGAGTGGTATGATGGGAGCTCAGCAGAGTGGTATGATGGGAGCTCAGCAGAGTGGTATGATGGGAGCTCAGCAGAGTGGTATGATGGGAGCTCAGCAGAGAGGCATGATGGGAGCTCAGCAGAGAGGCATGATGGGAGCTCAACATAACGGCATCATGGGAGCACAGCAACAAAGCATCCTTGGACATCAACAGAAAGGCATGATGGGTGGAGTGGCGTCCGTGCCTCAGCAGGTACAGCAGGATCAGTGCTCCATCACTCAGGTGAGAGACACACACCTGGAATGTGTGTGTGTGTGTTTGTATTACTATACTTGTGAGGACCGTGTGTGAGAGGAAATGACTGTGTTTAACTGTGTTTCTATGAGGCAATATGTGTGTAACTGTATATTTACATTACATTTGACTATAGTATAAAAATGTGTGTGTGTGTGCGTGTGTGTGTGTGTGCGTGTGTGTGTGTGTGTGTGTGTGTGTGTGTGTGTGTGTGTGTGTGTGTGTGTGTGTGTGTGTGTGTGTGCGTGTGTGTGCGCGAACATGCGGTTCCCCCACACCAGATGACCCAGCACATGGCGGGGGTGAACTTCTACGGCACCAACGGCATGATGGGATACGGAAGTCAGCACATCGGAGGACCAAAGACTCAAAGCTCCAACCACATGACGACGTCTCACGTCTGGAAGTGATGTCATCACCTGAAGAGGAAGTTGATGTCACTGAGCAACAGTGGTGCTTGGAAGGTTTCGGGGACTTTTCGAATTAACTTTCCATCAGACATTTTAGATAGCATGGGAGGAGGATGAGGAAGAGGAGGAGGGGTTTACTTAGGCGCTCTTTCAATCTCCTCTCCTCTCCTCTCCTTTCCTCTCCTCTCCTCTCTCCTCTCCTTATTTCAGAGCCATTTTTGTAGATTTCCATGCTTGCCTTCAGATCATTCTACGACCAATCAAAGGACAGGGTTTCAGAGGTGAAGACATCAAAGAGGTCATACTGAACTGGTACCACAGCATAGAATACATCTCATATCCCGTGTGTGTGTGTGTGTGTGTGTGTGTGTGTGTGTGTGTGTGGGTGTGTGGGTGTGTGGGTGTGTGGGTGTGTGGGTGGGTGGGTGGGTGTGTGGGTGGGTGGGTGTGCATGCTTAACTGTTTCTGATGTGTAATAGGTAAACTGTATCAGCATTCCAACTGAATTATTCCTGGTTTGAAACCGACTTCAGTTAGTTTAGTCTCCACCCTAGTTTGAATAGATCTGGGCTGTATTCCAAATGGCACCCTATTCCCTTTATAGTGCACTACTTTAGACCAGGGTCTATAGGGTAGTAGTGTACTACTTTAGACCAGAGTCTATAGGGTAGTAGTGCACTACTTTAGACCAGGGTCTATAGGGTAGTAGTGCACTATATAGGTAATGGATTCTCAGTCAATTGTTCTTTAAAAAACGACCGGCTAATCAGAAACCAAAGATGACAGGAGAGCTTTATTATGGCTAGTAATGGCTAGTTATGGCTAGTAATGGCTAGTAATGGCTAGTAATGGCTAGTAATGGCTAGTTAAGGCTAGTTATGGCTAGTAATGGCTAGGGCAGATGTATTGTATTGCTATTGTACTAAACGATTAGTATACTAGTGATTTATACAATATTAGTTACTTTCAAACGTGTAGAGGACATTTAAAGCAGTGTAATACATAATACACAGTACCAGTCAAAAGGTTTACATCATCTACTCATTCAAGGGTTTTTCTTTATTTTTTATTATTTTCTACATTGTAGAATAATAGTGAAGACATCAAAACTATGAAATAACACATATGGAATCATGTAGTAACCACAACAAAGTGTTTGTCACGTCCTGACCTTAGAGAGCCTTTTCTATGTCTCTATTTGGTTAGGTCAGGGTGTGACTTGGGTGGGCAGATCTATGTGTTCTATTTCTATGTTGGCCGGGTATGGTTCCCCAATCAGAGGCAGCTATCTATCGTTGTCTCTGATTGGGGATCATACTTTGGCAGCCTGTTTTCCACCCTGAGTTTGTGGGATCTTGTTTTTTTGTGTATAGTTACTGTGTAGCCCTGCAGAACGTTACGTTTGTTTATATTTAGTTGTTTTTTGGTGTTCATCAATAAAGAAGATGCTTACCACGCTGCACCTTGGTCTCATTCATCTAATGACGGACGTGACTGTGTTAAACAAATCATTTGAGATTTTTCAGATAGCCACCCTTTGCCTTGATGACAGCTTTGCAAACTCTTGGCATTCTTTCAACCAGCTTCACCTGGAATGCTTTTCCAACAGTCTTGAAGGAGTTTCCACATATGCTGAGAACTTGTTGGCTGCTTTTCCTTCCCTCTGCGGTCTGACTCATCCCAAACCATCACAATTGGGTTGAGGTCAGGGGATTGTGGAGGCCAGGTCATCTGATGCAGAACTCCATCACTCTCCTTCTTGGTCAAATAGCCCTTACACAGCCTGGAGGTGTGTTGAGTTATTGTCCTGTTGAAAAACAAAAGATAGTCCCACTAAGCCCAAACCAGATGGGATGGCGAATCACTGCAGAAGGCTGGTTAAGTGTGCCTTGATTTCTAAATAAATCACAGACAGTGTCACCAGCAAAGCCCTCACACACCATCACACCTCCTCCTCCATGCTTCACGGTGGAAACCCCAGATGCGGAGATCATCCGTTCACCCACACCGCATTTCACAAAGACACGGCGGTTGGAACCAAAAATCTCCAATTTGGACTCATCAGAACAAAGGAAAAATGTGCACTGGTCTAATGTCCATTGCTCGTGTTCCTTGGCCCAAACAAGTCTCTTCATATTATTGGTGTCCTTTAGTAGTGGTTTCTTTGCAGCAATTTGAACATGAAAGTCTGATTCACACAGTCTCCTCTGAACATTTAATGTTAAGATGTGTCTGTTATTTGAACTCTGTGAAGAATTTATTTGGGCTGTAATTTCTGAGGCTGGTAACTCTAATGAACTTATCCTCTGCACCAGAGGTAACTCTGGGTCTTCCTTTCCTGTGGCGGGCCTCATGAGAGACAGTTTCATCATAGAGCTTGATTGTTTTTGCGACTGCACTTGAATAAACTTTCAAAGTTCTTGAAATGTTCCGTATTGAGTGATGTCTTAAAGTAATGATGGACTGTCGTTTCTCTTTGCTTATTTTAGCTGTTCTTGCCATAATATGGACTTGGTATTTTACCAAATGGGGCTATCTTCTGTATACCACCCCTACCTTGTCACAACACAACTAATTGGCTCAAATGCGTTAAGAAGTAAAGAAATTCCACAAGTTAACTTTTAAGAAGGCACACCTGTTAATTGAAATGCATTCCAGGTGACTACCTCATGAAGCTGGTTAAGAGAATGCCGAGAGTGTGCAAAGCTATCATCAAAGCAAAGTGTGACGAATCTCAAATATAAAATATTTGATTTTTTGATATTTTGATTTGTTTAACACTTTTTTGGGGTTACGACATGATTCCATATGTGTTATTTCCTGGTTTTGATGTCTTCACTATTATTCTACAATGTAGAAAATAGTACAAATATAAAGAAAAACCCTTGAATGAGTAGATGTTCTAAAATTTTTGACCGGTACTGTATAGGATGGCTATTCATTTTTATCTTAAAGGATAAAATTAGCAGGTATGCTAGTCTAGCCAATAACCCCTCTGGTTACATCGTTTTCTTTTATAGCTTAGCTTTCTATATCACGATTCTTTGTAGTATGATCTATTGAGCATATCAACTCACTGTGCTGCGTCTAGGGTGGCAAAAATACGTAAACGTTCCTAAAATTCCCGAAATTTCCCAAAATCCTGGTTGGAAGGATCTCGGAAATCACGAGCGGATAAGCAGGATTTCTGGACAATCTGGGAATTTGAGGAAAGTTCGTAACCCTAGCTACATCCTCAATATGACATGTAATATGAAGGCCTTACTGTATATAAGGGAGAGAAGGAGAGACGAGCGAGATAAGGAGGGAAGGAGATATGGAGGGAAGATTGGAGATAAATAAAGGGTTGAGAACAAGGGGCTGTTCCAGGAAGCAGGATCATTGAGTTAGCCAGCTGTCTGAACTGTCCTAAATATTTGGAAATGACATTGCATTTATTTTGAATATATATATATATATGTAGAGAGAGAGTTGAAATTAGCATGTTGTAATTGACTTGACAACCAACAACACATATTCAAGTTTAGCTTTCAAAATGAAACAGAAAACCCCCTAAAATGTACCAGAAAATTAAGAGAGATATCTGACTGTCAAAGTTAGCTGGCTAATTTAATCCTGCTTTCTGGAAAGGCTCCTAACTGTGAATCGAGGTCATTGTGATGATAGAGAATATGTTTGTGTCCAAAACTGCACCCTATTCCCTATTTAGTTGTCACGACACACATGTCGTGGTTTGAATACATTCGTCGTAAGAAGCGGACCAAAGCGCAGCGTGGTTTGAATACATTCTTCTATCTTTAATGAAGAACACTTAAACAAACTAACAAAACAAAACGAATAAGACGAACGTGACCGCTATATTAAACAATGTCCTAACATGCAACATAACATCGACAATCACCCACAACCCACAATACAAAACAGGCTACCTAAATATGGTTCCCAATCAGAGACAACGCAAAAAACCTGTCTCTGATTGAGAACCTATATCAGGCCAAACACATAGAAATAGACAAACTAGACATACAACATAGAATGCCCACTCAGATCACACCCTGACCAAACAAAACATAAAACATACAAAGCAAACTATGGTCAGGGCGTGACATTAGTACACCTACTGTATTTAGGGCCCATAGGGGATCTGGTCAAAAGTAGTGCACTATGTAGGGAATAGAGTGGTATTTTAGGACGTGGGCCTATTTGACCACCGACAGTTGTGTGTGTATATGATAGTTGTAGAATACACAGGTTTATACATTTGATTGATGTCTACTTGAGACTGTATGACATGAATGTCTTATCTATGAATGTCCACTATCTGAATAGTAGGTCTGTATATTTAATGTCTCTCTGTGCACACGTCTAGGAATGTCCCAATGACCACACTATGAATGTATGTCTATTTCTTGAGTTGGGTAAAGGGGTCAGTTCCGTCGATTCATGAAATGAAGAATTCTTATAGAAAACAAAATTCAAGAGTTGAACAATTCAAGGTTTGAATTAAAATTGAAACGGACAACATTCAACCCCTGAGTTGAGAATTAAACTACGCCCCAAAACCCTGAGTTGAGAATTGAACTACGCCCCAAAACCCTGAGTTGAGAATGAAATACACCCCAAAACCCTGAGTTGAGAATGAAATACACCCCAAAACCCTGAGTTGAGAATTAAACTACGCCCCAAAACCCTGAGTTGAGAATTGAACTACGCACCAAAACCCTGAGTTGAGAATGAAATACACCCCAAAACCCTGAGTTGAGAATGAAATACACCCCAAAACCCTGAGTTGAGAATTAAACTACGCCCCAAAACCCTGAGTTGAGAATTAAACTACGCCCCAAAACCCTGAGTTGAGAATTGAACTACGCCCCAAAACCCTGAGTTGAGAATTAAACTACGCCCCAAAACCCTGAGTTGAGAATTAAACTACGCCCCAAAACCCTGAGTTGAGAATTAAACTACGCCCCAAAACCCTGAGTTGAGAATTAAACTACGCCCCAAAAACCCTGAGTTGAGAATTAAACTACGCCCCATAAACCCTGAGTTGAGAATTAAACTATGCCCCAAAACCCTGAGTTGAGAATTAAACTACGCAGCAAAACCCTGAGTTGAGAATTAAACTACACCCCAAAACCCTGAGTTGAGAATTAAACTACGCCCCAAAACCCTGAGTTGAGAATTAAACTATGCCCCAAAACCCTGAGTTGAGGATTAGACTACGCCCCAAAACCCTGAGTTGAGAATTGAACTACGCCCCAAAACCCTGAGTTGAGAATTGAACTACGCCCCAAAACCCTGAGTTGAGAATTAAACTACGCCCCAAAACCCTGAGTTGAGAATTAAACTACGCCCCAAAACCCTGAGTTGAGAATTAAACTACGCCCCCAAAACCCTGAGTTGAGAATTAAACTACGCCCCAAAAACCCTGAGTTGAGAATTAAACTACGCCCCAGAACCCTGAGTTGAGAATTAAACTACGCCACAAAAACCCTGAGTTGAGAATTAAACTACGCCCCAAAACCCTGAGTTGAGAATTAAACTACGCCCCAAAACCCTGAGTTGAGAATTAAACTACGCCCCAAAAACCCTGAGTTGAGAATTAAACTACGCCCCAAAACCCTGAGTTGAGAATTAAACTCCGCCCCAAAACCTCCACTGAATCTCTCTTTGTTCTGTCCCTCTCACTGACTATCACCTGTAGTTAGTTCAATCTAAAATAATGTCTCTCAACATCATTAATTATGTTGTTCCTATGAATGTATTCAGGCTATCTACTATCAGTGTTATTGTCAATGAATCTAAGTGTTTGGTTGTTCTCTGACTGCCTGTCAATGAATCTAAGTGTTTGGTTGTTCTCTGACTGCCTGTCATTGAATGTAAGTCTTTGAATGTTCTCTGACTGTGTCTGAATCTATTTCAGGTTCCGTAGGACCACTTAGAGCCCTGCACGGGCGTGCATTTTAAGCCAGAGCTCTACCAATGCCAGGCAACATTCAGGCCCTACCCTGCCCAGGCCCAATTGCTTCTGCCAACTTTAAGGCTCAGCCCTGCACGAAGCCCAAAATCAGATATCACTTCCTCTGTTAGTAAATCCATTAGCTGCTCTGTATGTCACTCGCTCCCTGCACACAGCTTGCTCTGAATGCGCTCTGCTCATGGCGCTCTGAGTCTGTGAGTAACCATAGCGACGGCTCCGCTTTGGCTGCTCAATGACGATACATGAGAGGGCAGTTAGCTGTTAGCAGTTAGCAGTTAGCAGTTAGCAGTTAGCAGTTAGCTGTTAGCAGTTAGCTGTTAGCAGTTAGCTGTTAGCAGTTAGCTATTAGCTCATTTTCACTCAAGGAACATTATTATTTTCTGTCAAATAATCTCTCCTGTCTTATCTTTGACGAGGTTGAAGCACTTCTAACACCACGTTATGATCTTAGCCAGATATGACTGTACTGCGCAGCAGAGCACGCGCAAATGCCTCAGCTTCAACATTTTAATGATCATTTAATGATACACGAGCCGTACCAGTACCCTAGTTATTGATGGAGAAAAAAAAACGGACCTACCCGGCCCTAACCCGAGGTATAATGTTGGGGCCCGTCGGGCTTGGGACCAATAGCAGAGCTCTAGGACTACTTATCTTCTCGGTCCACCAATAGCAGAGCTCTAGGACTACTTATCTTCTCAGTCCACCAATAGCAGAGCTCTAGAACTACTTATCTTCTCAGTCCACCAATAGCAGAGCTCTAAGACTACTTATCTTCTCAGTCCACCAATAGCAGAGCTCTAGGACTACTTATCTTCTCAGTCCACCAATAGCAGAGCTCTAGGACTACTTATCTTCTCAGTCCACCAATAGCAGAGCTCTTCATATCAGCGTCCCACGTGGCACGCTATTCCCTTGCAAGTGCACTACTTTTGACCAAAGCCATCAAAGGTAGTGCACTAAGGGATAGGATTACATTTGGGATGCAGTTCAACCTGTTGACCAGCCTGTTGATCAGCCTGTTTATCAGCCTGTTGACCAGCCTGTTGACCAGCCTGTTGACCAACCTGTTGACCAGCCTGTTGACCAGCCTGTTGATCAGCCTGTTGACCGGCCTGTTGACCGGCCTGTTGATCGGCCTGTTGATCGGCCTGTTGACCGGCCCGTTGATCGGCCCGTTGATCGGCCCGTTGACCGGCCTGTTGACCAGCCTGTTGACCAGCCTGTTGATCAGCCTGTTGACCAGCCTGTTGACCAGCCTGTTGATCAGCCTGTTGACCAGCGTGTTGATCAGCCTGTTGACCAGCCTGTTGACCAGCCTGTTGACCAGCCTGTTGACCAGCCTGTTGATCAGCCTGTTGACCAGCCTGTTGATCAGCCTGTTGACCAGCCTGTTGATCAGCTTGTTGATCGGCCTGTTGACCGGCCTGTTGATCAGCCTGTTGATCAGCCCGTTGATCAGCCCGTTGATCAGCCTGTTGATCAGCCTGTTGACTAGCCTGTAAAGCTATTGGAGCCTTTAAGGTTAAGTTTCGGACAGCAGACATTTGTTGTGCTTAACTTTATTTTATTTTTTTGACTATCAGCGATTGGCCACTGGGTATATGCCAATCATTCCTTATTAGGTCAAAGCCCCACCCCCAGGTCTGTTTACTCACACACACAAATAAAAACAAAATGACATCTGTTTATTATTGTTATTACTAGGCTATAATAATGAATATTATAAATGCATGATGAGGTAATACTGTAAAAGGTTCATTCACAAAGACATATTCCATATTCTGAAGGATCACATTCGACGTTGGTACGAGGTGAGATGTTTGAACAGGGAGTACAGCATGTGGGCTAGTTATTAATATTACGTTGCCACTGTGAAAGAGAGAGAGGCAGAAAGAGGCAGATATGCAGGGAACGTAAGAGAAGCAAGGAGACACAAAGTGAGAGAGAGACAGAGAGAGATAGATAGGGAGAGAGAGCTAGAGAGACAGAGAGAGATAGATAGGGAGAGAGAGACAGAGAGAGCTAGAGAGAGATAGATAGGGAGAGAGAGAGAGAGCTAGAGAGACAGAGAGAGATAGATAGGGAGAGAGAGAGAGAGAGAGAGCTAGAGAGACAGAGAGAGATAGATAGGGAGAGAGAGACAGAGAGAGAGAGACAGAGAGAGAGAGATAGATAGGGAGAGAGAGACAGAGGGAGCTGGAGAGACAGAGAGAGAGAGAGATAGGCTATTTTTGGTCAATTATAACTAAGTTATAGCACTTTGGCCAGCACAGTTTTGGCCTATCATCAACACAGCAACTGCAGACCGGACCAGACACTTTGTCCTTAAATAACCTATTCTATATGGTGATTATGTTGCTCAGATGCAGCTCTCAGTTTCTACTTGAAACAACCACACGCCTCAGCTCCTGTTTCTCAGAGCAATCCTGAAGAGTGTGAGTGGATGCATTTAGAGGTTATAAAG
The DNA here is from genome assembly GCF_029448725.1 of Salvelinus fontinalis. NCBI lineage: Eukaryota > Metazoa > Chordata > Actinopteri > Salmoniformes > Salmonidae > Salvelinus > Salvelinus fontinalis. The sequence goes on along the minus strand of NC_074686.1, from coordinate 39,275,643 downwards.
TGGTCTTCTTAAGTAGATCAGGGCTGCCCGTCCCCGTCCCTGTCGCTGGAGAGATACCCTCCTGCAGGTTTTTGCTCCGACCCTAACCTAACATACCCTATTTAGCTAGTTAAGGCGTTGGTGAGCAGGCAGGAAGTAGAATCAGGTGTGATTTAGATTAGGGTTGGAACTGAAAACCTACAGAATAGTTCTCGACGAACATGGTTGGGTTGGGTTAGCCTTGTGTTAGATTAAAACAGTGTCCAGGCAATAGCTGATTCATGTGTAGAGATGGTGCAGAAGGAATGCAGTTGAACCTGTGGAAAAGTTCTCGTTTAAAAAAAAAAACGATGTCATCTCAGCCATAGTTCAGCACTATCATCTTCTACAGGTGTGTTGATCATTAGTAATATGACAACTCTTCCAGTTTTATACATTTGTGAGAGAAATTGTATGGGGTATGCTTTAAAATATATTTTCCTTTATCGCTCGTATTTTCCTTTCTTTGTAAAGTATCAGCAAACACAATGAATGTAAAAATGTCAATAAGGATGTTACTGTGTATTTTCTTGATCATCAAAGAAACTTTTTTTTTTTTCTCTGTATATTTTGTCTTAAATCTATATTAATAATGTGTGTATTAATTATGTTTCATCTGCTTGTTTCATTTTCAGACAAGCATCTGTTTGTGCATCTAAATGGTGAAATATATTCAATATAAAAGACTTGTCTTTGTGTGTTTTTTTAAATTTTTAAATCAAGTAATAAAAATATGTTTTTTGTTGAAATACTGTATTTTCATATTTCTCTCCACCCTTGATACGTCCTGAAAGTTGTCCCAAAAAGTGACAAAGTTGAAATCAGTTACACAATGACATCATGGGCAAACAAAGTGGTGATTCGAATCAAACTTTATTGACTTTACGTCCAGACGGTAAAGGGGGAAATTACAGGCTTCTGAACCTGAAAAACGTGGAGCTTTTTTTTTTGGTTGTTGTTTGTTTTTCATCCATTTGGTACTATTTTCTTACAAAACTACGTGCACCCTAAGTAATCAATTATGCAGCATACAAAACCACAAAAATACCAGTTTTACATTATCAAATACTGCACATAGAAAACATTTACAAAGCACAGGTATAATATTACAGCTTTGTCATCCATCTGTCTTTGTCATCCTTCAATCAGACAATCTGATAAACATCACTCTTTCAAACTCAGCATTTGAATGTCTCATGGAGTCTAGAAGATAGACCAAACCAATAAGTAAAGGCAGCTCTGCAAATACCAGCCTTAGACACCAATGAGCCTTTAATAAGCCCCCCACACTATTGGCCAAAATCCTCATTGATCAAGCCACACCATGTTCCCTAAGGATCTACCTTTACAGTTGATAGCAGGGCAACATACATTTACGTGGGTGAATATGTGTGGCTGAAGCAGTTTTAATTCTAGGTAATCGAAATAACCCAAAAGATTATTAGAAACATTAACGTCGCTGTGACTTAAAAAAAAAAAAAATGTAAATAATTCTGCAACGTTACCTCATTGCATTGCTGCCTGTTTGAGAGGAAGTTCCCTGGCTGGGGGTGTCCACATGAAGGTTGTCTTTAGCTACTGTGGTCTACAACATGACTTTGGGAGATTCTCATCTGTATTTTTGTGACAGACAGTCGGAAGTTTATAGACAAAATGGCTGCTCAGGGAACTTGTGCTGTGATTTAAACGACGATTAGAACATTTGACAATGTTGACAAACAGCATCTACAGCAGCAGCAGCCATTTTGTAAAATGAGAGAGAGAAAAAAACAACAACACAATATTCTTATCGTTGACGATGGTTGCTACGTTTCTTAGATTTTTTTCTCGTGGAAAAGTTCAGGGGTTCATCCTAAAATGTTCTCTGTTCTCAATGCATCGAGTGCTTTGTGAGTCAAAGATGTTATCGAGAGTCTGATTTTAAATACTGCTGCCTTAGTGGTACTTTCTACGCGACTCTCAATAATGGGCTAGACCAATGTTTTGTTCTTCAACACTAGGGCAGAGTCTACGTTAACATGTACGGCATCGTCCTGACTTGTGAAAGGAGTGCCCAGCGCTCAAACTCTGTAGTGATGTTTGTTCTCATTGGAGACAGTCAGAGGCATACAGGTCCTACTAGTTAAGCTCTTACAGACGTAGCTAAGTCCTCTGACACAAGAACATACATTATTATTATTATTGGCAGAAGAAGAACTCTATATCAGTAGGATGGAAGACTAAAATTAATGCTACAATTAAATACAACTGTTCATATTTCTTGCAACAGATTTTCCATGATACGGTGCTGAGAGCCTTCAGGAAGTATTGACTTTTCTTATATTTTCTTGTGTTACAGCCTGAATTTATTTTTTGTATCACTGGGCTACACACAATACCCCATAATGTCAACGTGGAATTATGTTTTTAGACATTTTTACAAATGAATAAACAATTTAAAAGGCAATCTTGAGTCAATAAGTATTCGACCCTGTTGTTATGGAAACGCCTAAATACGTTCAGGATTAAAAATGTGCTTTAACAAGTTGCACGGACTCACTCTGTTGGCAATAATAGTGTTAAACATGATTTTTATATATGAATAATTCATCTCTGTAACACACACATACAATTATCTGTAAAGTCCCTCGGACGAGCAGTGAATTTCAAACACAGATTCAACCACAAAGACTAGGGAGGTTTTCCAATGCCTCACAAAGAAGGGCACCTATTGGTGGATGGGTATAAACATTTTTTTTTAAAGCAGACATTGAATATCCCTTTGATCACGGTGACGTTATTCATTACACTTTGGATGTTGTATCAATACACCCAGTCACTACAAAGAAACAGGCGTCCTTCCTAACTCAGTTGCCGGAGAGGAAGGAAACCGCTCAGGGATTTCACCATGAGGCTGATGGTGACTTTAAAACAGTTACAGAGTTTAATGGCTGTGATCGGAGAGAACTGAGGATGGATCAACAACATTGTAGTTACTCCACAATATTGACTTAATGAAAAGAAGAAAGCCTAAACAGAATAAAATATTTCAAAACATCATGTTTGCATTAAGGCACTAAAGTAATACTGCAAAAAATGTGGCAAAGAAATTAACTTTATGTCCTGAATACAAAGCGTTATGTTTAGGGTAAATCCACACACAAAACATCACTGAGTACAACTCTTCATATTTTCAAGCATTGTGGTAGCTGCGTCATGTTATGCTTGTCATCGGCAAAGACTAGGGAGTTGGTATTGGGATAAAAATATTCAAACTAAAGCGAAGCACAGGCAAAATCCTAGCACAGACACTGGGAGACAAATTCACCTTTCAGTTGGACAACAACCTTTAAACACAAAGCCAAATATACACTGGAATGAAAATTTATGTCAAGACTTGAAAATGGCCGACTAGCAATGATCAACAACCAACTTGACCGAGTTTGAAGAATTAAAAAAATAAAATAATTAGAAAACATTGTACAATCCAGGTGTAGAACACTCTTAATGATTTACCCAGAAAGACTCACAGCTGTAAACACTGCCAAAGGTGATTCTAACATGCATTGACTCAGGGGTTGTGAATACTTATGTAAATTTGATATTTCTGTATTTATTTTTCAATAAATTTGATAACGTTTGTAAAAACATTTTTTCACTTTGCCATTATAGGGTATTGTGTGTGGATGGGTGACAGAAAAACATATGTATTCAGGCTGTAACACTACAAAATGTAGAATACGTCAACGGCTATGAATAGTTTCTGAAGGCTCTGGATTTCTAAACGGATTAAATCATCATTATCGTCATATCGTTCTATCATTAAATACAATAAATTATTCAAAGTAACCATGCGGTAAATATTGTCAGGATTACTAAAGTACAAACGTGTATTAAATTTACACTTAATATCAACTTCATAAATAAAATGGTTAATTTAGCTTGATTTAAAAAAAGAAATTGTTAATTCAGTGGATCAGATACCGTCTAAATTCAACATAAAATGAATCAATACATTTACCCAGATCATATATCTTATTAATGCCTAGTTTAAAGGTCAAACCACAGAGCCTATTCTTTTAAATAAATAACCAAAGATACAGTATAACAGCGACTGAAACGATACAGGTGAGTCAGCCGGGAGAAAAAGACTGCAGTGAAACAGAACCAAGCAAACGACAAACAGCTTCAATATGGTGTAATGATGAGAGAAATACATTCAGAAAACTATACATTTACAGAGAGATACTTCAGTTAACAGTATTTCAAGAAAAATACTTGTTTACTTTTTAAAAAAAACGTGTTTTGTTCAGACTTTCAACCGTGTACAAGTGCTACAACAGTAGAGTAACGTCTCCTAAAGAAAAATAAGGCCACTGTAAACTGGACAAGCCCTCAGTTTTTTTAACGAGAATATAAATACACATTTCCCCATCATCACCTTGCAGTCATGGCTCCATAACTCGTTCATCTAAAACTACTTCTCCTCCCCTCATTACAAAAATAAAATGGCAGTATAATACTCATTAAAAGACAAATACATTTGTAGTTGGTTTCGGACATGAATAAAAACCAGGTCTCTCAGAACACGGAGAGAAGTTCTAGAACATGTCCAAGTGAACATTCTAGAAGAGAGCAAGCTCGTGGACGGTTACATTTCAAGCAACAGCGAAACAAAACAATGTAATAATCTCTATAAAAATGGCTCTTATTTAACCACGACAGGAGACATGGTCAGTGTGTGAGGATACATTCACCACTTCACCGTGTAGTATCTTAAAGCTGTGGCTAAACAAATGCAAGAGAACATATCTGGCTCTTCAACGTTGACAAAGCATAGCTGCCAATAGTCAATATACCCCGTTCATTCCACCTCTCTGTTCAGGTGCATCAACATTCCGTCACATGCCAGCCACACAAGAGAATACAAGCAAACTACCTGTAATTCCATCCACTTTTTCCCTTTCTGATTGTCAGCCTCTCTTCTGTGTTTCTCACACTCTCACACACATGCTTCTTATCACTAAATCACTCTCATCAAACCCTGTGCTGGCAATCCATTTCTGCTTGAATGAAGACATCAACACTCTTAACCATCCATCCAGCTCCACGGTGAAGTTTCCCCTGGGTACAGATCTAGGATCAGCTTGCTCTCCCCTAATCCTAACCTTAACCGTTAGTGGGGGAAATGCAAAACTGAACCAAGATCAGTGTCTAGGGACAACTTCACCCATTTCCCCATCAATCCATCTGGGGGTGTGCTAGGGTCGTCCTTCTGACGAGGACTCAGCGTCATGACGTCACTCAGCTCAACTCACAAAGGCCATCATTCCCTTTCAGCAGAGCTGCTCTACCTGATACATACAACTCTTTCCTTTAACAGTCCTGTTGCTTTACTTTACAGTCCTGTTGTTTTACTTTACAGTCCTGTTGCTTTACTTTACAGTCCTGTTGCTTAACTTTACAGTCCTGTTGCTTCACTTTAACAGTCTTGTTACTTCACTACAGTCCTGTTGCTTAACTTTACAGTCCTGTTGCTTTACTTTACAGTCCTGTTGCTTTACTTTACAGTCCTGTTGCTTTCCAGTCTTGTTACTTCACTTTACAGTCCTGTTGCTTCACTTTACAGTCATGTTGCTTAACTTTACAGTCCTGTTGCTTCACTTTACTGTCCTGTTGCTTTACTTTACAGTCATGTTGCTTAACTTTACAGTCCTGTTGCTTCACTTTACTGTCCTGTTGCTTTACTTTACAGTCCTGTTGCTTTACTTTAACAGTCCTGTTGCTTCACTTTACAGTCATGTTGCTTTACTTTACAGTCCTGTTGCTTTACTTTACAGTCCTGTTGCTTTACTTTACAGTCATGTTGCTTAACTTTACAGTCCTGTTGCTTTACTTTACAGTCCTGTTGCTTTACTTTACAGTCCTGTTGCTTTACAGTCCTGTTGCTTTACTTTAACAGTCCTGTTGCTTCACTTTACAGTCATGTTGCTTAACTTTACAGTCCTGTTGCTTTACTTTACAGTCCTGTTGCTTTACTTTACAGTCCTGTTGCTTTACTTTACAATCCTGTTGCTTCACTGTAACAGTCTTGGTGCTTTCAGTTAAACCAGTTTTTCTGCATGGTACTTAATAAAAATTATTCAAAACATTGGTGTTACAGGTACCAAAGAAACCCAACGTTTGACCATGTAAACGTAAGAATATACCAGGTGGATTGTAAAGTAAAGTGAACCAACGTGACAATGGCTGACCACGTCTGCAACTCAGCATATATTCAATGCTTGGCTTTTCTACTAACAGGTAATTGTGCCACAACTCGAGTGAAGTAGAATTTACAGGTGGCCCTAATGACAAATAACTACACATTCTTCAATAGCTGACATATGACCTTTGGCCCTTTCTGTCTGACCTTTTGAATTAATAAACATCACATAGTTCAAGCAATACATATCATTTCAAAGACAAATCACACTACTACTATACTTTTGGAGAAAAGCAATATGCCAACAGTGCCCTGTTCCTTTTTGGTTCCAATAATGGCATCCATTTGGACACACTGGGAAAACACCTTATATACTTATGAAAAGGTGTCTTTATATTAGAGTACACATATAGTACCAGTCAACAGTTTGGACACGCCTACTCATTCCAGGGTTTTTCTTAATTTAAAAAAACTATTTTTTACATTGTATAATAATATTTAAGACATAAAAACTATGAAATAACACATACGGAATCATGTAGCAACCAAAAAAGTGTTAAACAAATCAAATTATATTTTTTATATTTGAGATTCTTCAAAGTAGCCACCCTTTGCCTTGATGACAGCTTTGCACACTCTTTTGACCGTTTGACTGGTACTATACCTGCACTCACACTCAATCTTCTCAAAATCTGTTGTGAAAATTGTGTAGCTACTAGCTACTCAATATATATTTATGGGACCTATACAACCTCATACAAGTTCCCGAACATGTCAATCACAAAATATCCATAGCGAAATGTTCAATAGGACTAAATATCCAGCGGGTCTTCTTGTTCTCATTTGTACAGTTATAAAGTTAATTCAATATAAGTTTCGTTGTAGTACATGCTTAGTCTTTTTCCTTTCCTCTCCTCTTTCCAATTAACATATTTGTGTTTCTATCAGCAGTCAGTCATGCATTTCGTTGAAGAAAACAAATACAAAATACATCATGCCAGCTGTCCACATAATATATATATATATATATATATATATAAATAAAGTACATTTAAAACTACTTCATAAACATGACAGTACATTATTCACTGATTGAGAGGAAAGAGTGCTCCATAGCCCTGACTAGATATAACAATCAACACTAACGGTAAAGTGCTGACAAAACTGTGAGATAAGACATTTGATAAGAATGTCAAAAAGCTAATTCTAGAACAGAGTTTACAGTGTTCCAGAATGTCTTTGTCTGTGTCTCTCCACAGCAGGTTCCAATGGCCAGTGTCAACAGAATCTCTCTCCACAGCAGGTTCTAATGGCCAGTGTCAACAGAATCTCTCTCCACAGCGGGTTCCAATGGCCCGTGTCAACAGAATCTCTCTCCACAGCAGGTTCCAATGGCCAGTGTCAACAGAATCTCTCTCCACAGCAGGTTCCAATGGCCAGTGTCAACAGAATCTCTCTCCACAGCAGGTTCCAATGGCCCGTGTCTACAGAATCTCTCTCCACAGCAGGTTCCAATGGCCCGTGTCTACAGAATCTCTCTCCACAGCAGGTTCTAATGGCCAGTGTCAACAGAATCTCTCTCCACAACAGGTTCCAATGGCCCGTGTCAACAGAATCTCTCTCCACAACAGGTTCCAATGGCCAGTGTCTACAGAATCTCTCTCCACAGCAGGTTCCGATGGCCAGTGTCAACAGAATCTCTCTCCACAGCAGGTTCTAATGGCCAGTGTCTACAGAATCTCTCTCCACAACAGGTTCCAATGGCCAGTGTCTACAGAATCTCTCTCCACAGCAGGTTCCAATGGCCAGTGTCTACAGAATCTCTCTCCACAGCAGGTTCTAATGGCCAGTGTCTACAGAATCTCTCTCCACAGCAGGTTCCAATGGCCAGTGTCTACAGAATCTCTCTCCACAGCAGGTTCCAATGGCCAGTCTCAACAGAATCTCTCTCTACAGCAGGTTCCAATGGCCAGTGTCTACAGAATCTCTCTCCACAGCAGGTTCCAATGGCCAGTGTCTACAGAATCTCTCTCCACAGCAGGTTCTAATGGCCAGTGTCTACAGAATCTCTCTCCACAGCAGGTTCCAATGGCCAGTGTCTACAGAAGCACTAAAGATTGTTTACGGTATGCCAGCCTTCATCTTAAATGGGCATGTTTGGTCTCCATGATATTCCTCCTGGTCACAAAATAAAAGCAACTGCTTAAAGAAATTCTTCATGTCATTATTTGTTGCGTGTACAATGGCGCCATGAAAGCATGTGAATAATTTGACTCTGAACTGAAATTCAGTCAATCAACAGTGCTAACAACAAATTATGGAATTTCATTATGGAAGTTTGGTCATTGCAGCCAGCTAGCAAAGAACATTAGAAACATTGAGTACGTTTACATGCACACAAATAATGTGATATTTAAAATTTTTATTTTACTAGGCAAGTCAGTTAAGAACACATTCTTATTTACAATGACGACCTACCGGGGAACAATGGGTTAACTGCCTTGTTCAGGGGGCAGAACGACAGATTTTTACCTCGTCAGCTCGGGGATTCAATCCAGCGACCTTTCAGTTACTGGCCCAACGGTCTAACCACTAGGCTACCTGCCGCCCCAAAAAGTATCGCCCGAACAGATGCCATATTTTTATTTATTTTTTTACCTTTATTTAACTAGGCAAGTCAGTTAAGAACAAATTCTTATTTTCAATGACGGCCTAGGAACCGTGGGTACCTTGTCAGCTCGGGGATTTGAACTTGCAACCTTCCGGTTACTAGTCCAACGCTCTAACCACTAGGCTATTCAACTCATTATGGCAGAAGGGCGAGTACGGAAAAAGCATGTAAACACATTACTCTGCTTATCATAATTTGGTGTAAGGTTAAAATCGAAGTAAAACATTTGCTGATTTTCTGAGCGAACTTTCAAATGATTGTGACGTGTAAACAGTCTAAATCGGCGTTCCAGCTGTGTGTTTGATCTGCCAGCAGCTCAAGCCTCCCTCTTATGTACGAGTGAAGTGAATACGGGGAAGAAAACCCGTTATATGTCCATGCTCAGATTCAAATATGCTTCGCAAAAAATAACCTGGTTGCTGTGATAGAACGACTATTTAGGATTGGACATTTTCCCGCTTTGATCAAAATCCCATTGGCTAGCCTGATTTCAGATGTGTCCATGGAAACATGATTATGAGGGAAATCGTTCTTCATGCAGAGCATGCAAACGTTTTAAACAAACTATTATATTAATCTGACTATTCACAATAATCACATTATTGTGTGCATGTAAGAATTAGAGAGGGCTGATTTAAGAAGTAGTATAAGAGTCCTTGCCAATAAGAGATCGGTGTGTCCAGATCACATGATGATATGCAAAACTGTTGACCAGGAGAAATATCAGCAAATGAGATCGCAATACACTTTGTGTTTGAGCTTGTGCAGGAACCAATCGGATGTCATCTATTGGTTGAACAGGAACTAATCAGATGTCACCTACTGGTTGAACAGGAACTAATCAGATGTCACCTATTGGTTGAACAGGAACTAATCAGATGTCACCTATTGGTTGAACAGGAACTAATCAGATGTCATCTACTGGTTCTACAGGAACTAATCAGATGTCACCTATTGGTTGAACAGGAACTAATCAGATGTCATCTATTGGTTGAACAGGAACTAATCAGATGTCATCTATTGGTTGAACAGGAACTAATCAGACGTCATCTATTGGTTGAACAGGAACTAATCAGATGTCATCTATTGGTTGAACAGGAAATAATCAGATGTCACCTATTGGTTGAACAGGAACTAATCAGATGTCATCTATTGGTTGAACAGGAACTAATCAGACGTCACCTATTGGTTCTACAGGAACTAATCAGATGTCACCTACTGGTTGAACAGGAACTAATCAGACGTCACCTATTGGTTGAACAGGAACTAATCAGATGTCATCTACTGGTTGAACAGGAACTAATCAGACGTCACCTATTGGTTCTACAGGAACTAATCAGATGTCACCTACTGGTTGAACAGGAACTAATCAGACGTCACCTATTGGTTCTACAGGAACTAATCAGATGTCATTTACTGGTTGAACAGGAACTAATCAGATGTCATCTATTGGTTGAACAGGAACTAATCAGACGTCACCTATTGGTTCTACAGGAACTAATCAGATGTCATTTACTGGTTGAACAGGAACTAATCAGATGTCATTTACTGGTTGAACAGGAACTAATCAGACGTCACCTATTGGTTGAACAGGAACTAATCAGACGTCATCTACTGGGTGTTAAAGATACTTGAGAATACAATATATCTGCGCTGCTGGGTTTTACATTGCTGAGAGAACAGTGACCTCACTACATAGCCTCAGGGGTTAAAGGGTAAAGTTAACCCAGGTGGCAGTCAGTACCCAATAATCAGACATAGTGTGTTTTGGAGGACATCCATGCGTGGGTGTGTCCTGGGTGGGGAGATCCTACCACAGACATCAGAAAGACTTCCCACTTCCTAATTACGGTCAGAAACAGGAAGTGAAGATAAGAAACTTAAACAGGAAATCAAGAGGGAGTTGATCCAAAAGGTGCTGGTCTGTACAGTAGACATGTTGTGGGGCAGAAGCATACAATATCACCTCTAGGATATGAAGTCCAGTGTGGTTCGCACGAACAGGGTCTACAATGACCGATGACTATGGCCCAGACTATCCAGAAGCCTTTGTGTTGAACGCTCTTGAGGAAGTAGGAGAATGTTTCCTGTGAGTTTGTCAGTTGGTCCTCCTGTGTCCCACAATGCCGCTTGTTCACGAGAGATTGCTGGTAGGTTTGGATTGATTTGTTCTGTATGGAAACGATGTCCCTCCATCTCCCAAAACTCAGTGTCGATTGTTCTTTAGACAGTGACTGATTAGCTAAATAAATAAAGTACCATCTATATACCTGATTAGAGTCTTAAAGGCAAGCAAAAAAATAAAATAAAACACTTTAAAATGTCTCAATAAGGGTTGCAAGCAAACATGTAGGATGCAGCCAGTACACACATGAACACACGTATCTATATTAGCTATCTACCGTCTATATACTTATCAACTCTGGCTTGTGGAAATGATCAGATTTGCGCTGCTACCTCACATAATAGTGATCATGTAAACATCTTGTGTCTTTGTGTTAATAACACGGCCTTTCTCTCTCTCCTCCCCAGCCTGTGTGTGTTTAGAAGAGCTCATATCTTCTTTTTTTTTACATTCCATCTAACTCATAGACTCTGCTACATATCAAAACGTAGATATTGTATTCCATCTAACTCATAGACTCTGCTACATATCAATACGTAGATATTGTATAACTAGCACTCCTGATAGTAACAATACAAATTGCTTTGGTTTTAAAAAATAAAGTCGTTTTTTCTTCTTAGTTTGGCATAGAGAGTTTAAAAACTGGTTTTCGGAATGACCTGACCCTGGCGATGAGAAGAAATGCCTTCTGTCCCAAATTGCACCCTATTCCCTTGGCTCTGGTCAGTTGTAGCGCACTACATAGGGAATAGGCTGCCATTTTGGGACATAACCTTGGAATTCTGGGATCAGGGAATGTCAAATGGGGCATCCACTCAACGGGACAGGGATTCTGAGATGGGACAGGGATTCTGAGAGGGGACAGGGATTCTGAGAGGGGACAGGGATTCTGAGAGGGGGCAGGGATTCTGAGAGGGGACAGGGATTCTGAGAGGGGACAGGGATTCTGAGACGGGGGCAGGGATTCTAAGAGGGGGCAGGGATTCTGAGAGGGGGGCAGGGATTCTGAGATGGGGCAGGGGACAGGGGACAGGGGGCAGGGGACAGGGGGCAGGGATTCTGAGATGGGGCAGGGATTCTGAGAGGGGACAGGGATTCTGAGAGGGGGCAGGGATTCTGAGAGGGGGGCAGGGATTCTGAGATGGGGCAGGGGACGGGGACAGGGGGCAGGGGACAGGGGACAGGGGGCAGGGGGCAGGGATTCTGAGATGGGGCAGGGATTCTGAGATGGGGCAGGGGACAGGGGACAGGGGGCAGGGGACAGGGGACAGGGGGCAGGGATTCTGAGAGGGGGCAGGGATTCTGAGACGGGGGCAGGGATTCTGAGACGGGACAGGGATTCTGAGACGGGGCAGGGATTCTGAGACGGGATGGGATTCTGAGAGGGGGCAGGGATTCTGAGACGGGACAGGGATTCTGAGACGGGGCAGGGATTCTGAGACGGGACAGGGGGCAGGGGGTAGGGGGCAGGGGACAGGGGACAGGGGATAAGGGACTGAGGACAGGGGGGAGGGGACAGGGGGCAGGGGACAGGGGGCAGGGGGCATGGGACAGGGGATAAGGGACTGAGGACAGGGGGGAGGGGACAGGGGACAGGGGACAGGGGGCAGGGGACAGGGTTACAGGGGGCAGGGGGCAGGGGACAGGGGACAGGGTTACAGGGGGCAGGGTTACAGGGGGCAGGGGACAGGGGGCAGGGGACAGGGGGCAGGGGACAGGGGGTAGGGGACAGGGGACAGGGGGTAGGGGACAGGGGACAGGGGACAGGGGGCAGGGGGCAGGGGACAGGGGCAGGGGACAGGGGACAGGGTTACAGGGGGCAGGGGACAGGGGGCAGGGGACAGGGGACAGGGGGCAGGGGAAAGGGGAGAGGGGGCAGGGGACAGGGGGCAGGGGACAGGGGGCAGGGGACAGGGGACAGGGGACAGGGATATTGGGCAGTAAGTAATGCTACTATAATGCTATGTTCTGGTAAATCATGTAATCTGACGTAGTTATGGGGATGGATCTGAGGATCAGCTTGTTGGAGTGTGTGTGTGTGTGTGTGTGTGTGTGTGTGTGTGTGTGTGTGTGTGTGTGTGTGTGTGTGTGTGTGTGTGTGTGTGTGTGTGTGTGTGTGTGTGTGTGTGTGTGTGTGTGAGTGTATTCAGAAGCCTGCATGTATACACGTCTGACTGCGTTTCAGCGTTTATAACTGCATGCTGAGTGAGTGTGTGTGTGTGTGTGTGTGTGTGTGTGTGTGTGTGTGTGTGTGTGTGTGTGTGTGTGTGTGTGTGTGTGTGTGTGTGTGTGTGTGTGTGTGTGTGTGTGTGTGTGTGTGTGTGTGTGTGAGTGAGTGTATTCAGAAGCCTGCATGTATACACGTCTGACTGCGTTTCAGCGTTTATAACTGCATGCTGAGTGAGTGTGTGTGTGTGTCCCTTCTTGTGTGTGTGTGTGTGTGTACTGTTGCTATATAGTTCTCTCTGTCTAGGTACAGGAGGGGCTGGTGACACAGCTCTCCAGTGAGGACTGGGACAGTTGCCGTGTGAGGGGTCCGATGCTGGGGTCAGCCAGAGACGAGGTGGGGAACAGCTTGTACCATCCGCTCACCGTGGCACCAAGGTCCAAGTCATCTAGCATGATCTGAGCCATGCCCATGAAGCACTTGTGGTCCATCCGCCCATAGTCACCCCACACAATCACCTGGGAGAGAGCAAGAGAGGGTGGGAGAGAGAGAGAGGGGGTGGGAGAGAGAGAGGGTGGGAGAGAAAGAGAGAGTGGGAGTGAGAGAGAGGAGAGGAAATTAAGTCAATGCTTTGATTAGCTAACCATCTAAAATATTGTATTGCTGCAAGAGATTCAAGAAAATTACAGTGTATTCAGGAAAGTATTCAGACCCCTTGACTTTTTCCACATTTTGTTATGGTACATCCTTATTCTAAAATGTATTAAATATGTTTTTCATTCCTCGTCAATCGACACATAATACCCCATAATGACAAAGCAAAAACAGGTTTTTATAATTTTTTGCAAATGTATAAAAAATGTAAATGTAAATATCACATTTACATAAGTTTGTCTGGGCTGCCAGCTCCAGGAAGAGTCTTGGTGGTTCCAAACTTCTTCCATTTAAGAATGATGGAGGCCACTGTGTTCTTGAGGACCTTCAATGCTGCAGAAATGTTTTGGTACCCTTCCCCAGATCTGTGCCTCGACACAATCCTGTCTCGGAGCTCTACGGACAATTCCTTCGACCTCATGGCTTGGTTTTTGCTCTGACATGCACTGTCAAAGGTGAAAGGTGTTTACCTTTCCAAATCATGTCAAAACAATTGAATTTAGCACAGATGGAGTCCAATCAAGTTGTAGAAACATCTCAAGGATGATCAATGGAAACAGGAAGCACCTGAGCTCAATTTCGAGTCTCATAGCAAAGGGTCTGAATACTTATGTCAATAAGGTATTTCTGTGTTTTTTTTATTTTAATAAATTCGCAAAAATATCTAAAAACCTGTTTTCTCTTTGTCATTATGGGGTATTGTGTGTAGATTAATGAGGTAAAACATTTAATTTAATCCATTTTAGAATAAGGCTGTAACGTAGCAAAATGTAGAAAAAGTCGAGGGGTCTTTCCGAATGAACTGTAAGTCATTAAATACAGATCTAGTGGTGAACGGAAATGTATCTGGCCCTGTAAGATGAACACATGGGGTTCTCAAATCACTAGATATAGGTATTAACCTGGAGGACTTTGGCCTGAGGACTCTCTTCAAACAGCAGGGCCTGTTGGAAGGAAGGGTCTAGAGTCTTCTTCACCACTCTGGTCTTCTTCTTAGCCAGACACGCCCCATTCTCCAACACATACACCTTCACGTAGGTCGCTGCAGGGAAAATGATGCTGGAAATTATCACCTGTGACTGTTCAGGATGAACAATAAAGTTTTTTTTTCTATTCAAATCTACCCTGTGACTAGTCAGTGCACAAGAAATTAACAATAAAGTTATTTTAATTAAAATTGGATGTGCATCAATTGAGATCAGTGTTAATTTAGAATGAATCGATTACAGATGTGAAAACCATTCAGAGGCCAGGCCGTTTCCACCAGATGACTTGACAGAGAAGACTTGTTGTGGAGGGAAGGGGGGGGGGGGGGGCTCCTCGTGATTCACCAGAGAGACTTTTGTTACAAAAATATACCACAGAAGCAGAGAACATTAAAATAATAATGAAAAATAAATTGTGGAATGATCCAAAGTGATATGCTACTAAGCAAAGCTTTCCCAGAGCCACAAGTCATAAGAGATGTCTTAAATGACAAATTAGTCCACAGCTCTCAAAAGACCACAAATCCAGGGGGGGGGGGGGGGGGCTCTTTCAAATGCAACCAGTGTATAAAATATTGCACAGAAAAAAGGTATTTTATTTACACAGCTTCTAACACGGTTATCAAGTCAAGCATTTCATTAACTGTAAAAAGGACTCATGTCATCTACAGATTGGAATGTCCACAGTGTTCTACATTTGGACGGACAAAAGAAACGTCTTCAAGACCGCCTAGCGGAAAACAAGGACGCCACACGGGTAGCCAATGAAGACTACCCCATGGTAAGGCTATGGGTATTGATCACGTTCCAGGCCTCAATTCGGAAAGGGGTGGGCCTCAGCAGTCTCAGGCACTGCAATGCTTGAGTCATCACTACACATTTGACTTGGATCCCGGGCTGTGCCTCAACCGGCCGCGACCGTGAGACCCGTGAGGCGATGCACAATTGACCCAGCGTCAACCGGGTTAAAGGAGCGTTTGGCCGGCCGGGATGTCCTTGTCCCATTGCGCTCTAGTGACTCCTGTGGCGGGCCGGGCGCACACTGACACGGTCGCCAGGTGTACGATGTTTCCTCCGACACATTGGTGCGTCTGGCTTCTGGGTTAAGTGGGCATTGTGTCAAGAAGCAGTGCGGCTTGGCCGGGTTGTGCTTCGGAGGACGCCTGGCTCTCGACCTTCGCCCCTCTCCTGAGTCTATACGGGAGTTGCAGTGATGAGACAAGACTGTAACTACCAATTGGATTCCACGAAATTCGGGGAGGAAAAAAAGGATTTAAAAAAGGTTAAAAAAATGTAAACAGTTATTTTATTTTAAATTGACATTTTATGTCTCGAGGCCGTACTTTGCCCCCCGCCTTGGGATGGAGGTAAGGTGGGGGCTAGAGGGAGTGAAGGGGGGGATAGAGGGAGGTAAGGGGGGCTAGAAGGAGGTAAGGAGGGATAGAGAGGGGATACAGACACACACTCTCACACACAGGGACATGTAAGAGGTAAGGGGGGATATAGAGAGAGGAAAGGAGGGTAAGAGGGGGGTAAGGAAGGATAGAGGGAGGAAAGCACTAGAGGGAGGTAAGGAGGGGCTAGAGGGAGGTAAGGAGGGGCTAGAGGGAGGTAAGGAGGGGCTAGAGGGAGGTAAGGAGGGGCTAGAGGGAGGTAAGGAGGGGCTAGAGGGGGGTAAGGAGGGGCTAGAGGGAGGTAAGGAGGGGCTAGAGGGAGGTAAGGAGGGGCTAGAGGGAGGTAAGGGGGGCTAGAGGGAGGTAAGGAGGAGCTAGAGGGACGTAAGGAGGGGCTAGAGAAGGTTAAGGAGGGGCTAGAGGGAGGTAAGGAGGGGCTAGAAGGAGGTAAGGAGGGGCTAGAGGGAGGTAAGGAGGGGCTAGAGGGAGGTAAGGAGGGGCTAGAGGGAGGTAAGGAGGGGCTAGAGGGAGGTAAGGAGGGGCTAGAGGGAGGTAAGGGGGGCTAGAGGGAGGTAAGGAGGGGCTAGAGGGAGGTAAGGAGGGATAGAGGGAGGTAAGGAGGGGCTAGAGGGAGGTAAGGAGGGGCTAGAAGGAGGTAAGGAGGGGCTAGAGGGAGGTAAGGAGGGGCTAGAGGGAGGTAAGGAGGGGCTAGAGGGAGGTAAGGAGGGGCTAGAAGGAGGTAAGGGGGAGCTAGAGGAAGGTAAGGAGGGGCTAGAAGGAGGTAAGGAGGGGCTAGAGGGAGGTAAGGAGGGGCTAGAGGGAGGTAAGGAGGGGCTAGAGGGGGGTAAGGGGGGGCTAGAGGGAGGTAAGGAGGGGCTAGAAGGAGGTAAGGAGGGGCTAGAAGGAGGTAAGGAGGGGCTAGAGGGAGGTGAGGAGGGGCTAGAGGGAGGTAAGGGGGGCTAGTGGGAGGTAAGGAGGGGCTAGAGGGAGGTAAGGATGGGCTAGAGGGAGGTAAGGATGGGCTAGAGGGAGGTAAGGAGGGGCTAGAGGGGGGTAAGGAGGGGCTAGAGGGGGGGAAGGAGGGGCTAGAGGGGGGGAAGGAGGGGCTAGAAGGAGGTAAGGAGGGGCTAGAGGGAGGTAAGGGGGAGCTAGAGGGAGGTAAGGAGGGGCTAGAGAAGGTTAAGGAGGGGCTAGAGGGAGGTAAGGAGGGGCTAGAAGGAGGTAAGGAGGGGCTAGAGGGAGGTAAGGAGGGGCTAGAAGGAGGTAAGGAGGGGCTAGAAGGAGGTAAGGGGGAGCTAGAGGGGGGTAAGGAGGGGCTAGAGGGAGGTAATGAGGGGCTAGAGGGAGGTAAGGGGGGGCTAGAGGGAGGTAAGGAGGGGCTAGAGGGAGGTAAGGGGGGCTAGAGGGAGGTAAGGAGGGGCTAGAGGGAGGTAAGGGGGGGCTATAGGGAGGTAAGGAGGAGCTAGAGGGAGGTAATGAGGGGCTAGAGGGAGGTAAGGGGGGGCTAGAGGGAGGTAAGGAGGGGCTAGAGGGAGGTAAGGGGGGCTAGAGGGAGGTAAGGAGGGGCTAGAGGGAGGTAAGGAGGGGCTAGAGGGAGGTAAGGAGGGGCTAGAGGGAGGTAAGGGGGGCTAGAGGGAGGGAAGGGGGGGCTAGAGGGAGGTAAGGGGGGGCTAGAGGAAGGTATGGAGGGGCTAGAGGGAGGTAAGGGGGGCTAGAGGGAGGTAAGGGGGGCTAAAGGGAGGTAAGAGGGGCTAGAGGGAGGTAAGGGGGGCTAGAGGGAGTTAAGGAGGGCTAGAGGGAGGTAAGGGGGGCTAGTGGAGGTATGGAGGGGCTAGAGGGAGGTAAGGGGAGCTACAGGGAGGTAAGAGGGGCTAGAGTGAGGTATGGATGGGCTAGAGGGAGGTAAGGGGGGGGTTAGAGGGAGGTAAGGGGGGATAGAGGGAGGAAAGGAGTGATGGAGGTAGGTAAGGAGCGATAGAGGGAGGTAAATGAAGGATAGAGGGAGGTAAGGCGGGGCTAGATTGAGGTAAGGGGGGGCTAGAGGGAGGTAAGGGGGGCTAGAGGGAGGTAAGGAGGGGCTAGAGGGAGGTAAGGGGGGCTAGAGGGAGGTAAGGAGGGGCTAGAGGGAGGTAAGGAGGGGCTAGAGGGAGGTAAGGGGGAGCTAGAGGGAGGTAAGGAGGGGCTAGAGAAGGTTAAGGAGGGGCTAGAGGGAGGTAAGGAGGGGCTAGAAGGAGGTAAGGAGGGGCTAGAGGGAGGTAAGGAGGGGCTAGAAGGAGGTAAGGAGGGGCTAGAAGGAGGTAAGGGGGAGCTAGAGGGGGGTAAGGAGGGGCTAGAGGGAGGTAATGAGGGGCTAGAGGGAGGTAAGGGGGGGCTAGAGGGAGGTAAGGAGGGGCTAGAGGGAGGTAAGGGGGGCTAGAGGGAGGTAAGGAGGGGCTAGAGGGAGGTAAGGGGGGGCTATAGGGAGGTAAGGAGGAGCTAGAGGGAGGTAATGAGGGGCTAGAGGGAGGTAAGGGGGGGCTAGAGGGAGGTAAGGAGGGGCTAGAGGGAGGTAAGGGGGGCTAGAGGGAGGTAAGGAGGGGCTAGAGGGAGGTAAGGAGGGGCTAGAGGGAGGTAAAGAGGGGCTAGAGGGAGGTAAGGGGGGCTAGAGGGAGGGAAGGGGGGGCTAGAGGGAGGTAAGGGGGGGCTAGAGGAAGGTATGGAGGGGCTAGAGGGAGGTAAGGGGGGCTAGAGGGAGGTAAGGGGGGCTAAAGGGAGGTAAGAGGGGCTAGAGGGAGGTAAGGGGGGCTAGAGGGAGTTAAGGAGGGCTAGAGGGAGGTAAGGGGGGCTAGAGGAGGTATGGAGGGGCTAGAGGGAGGTAAGGGGAGCTACAGGGAGGTAAGAGGGGCTAGAGTGAGGTATGGATGGGCTAGAGGGAGGTAAGGGGGGGGTTAGAGGGAGGTAAGGGGGGATAGAGGGAGGAAAGGAGTGATGGAGGTAGGTAAGGAGCGATAGAGGGAGGTAAATGAAGGATAGAGGGAGGTAAGGCGGGGCTAGATTGAGGTAAGGGGGGGCTAGAGGGAGGTAAGGGGGGCTAGAGGGAGGTAAGGAGGGGCTAGAGGGAGGTAAGGGGGGCTAGAGGGAGGTAAGGAGGGGCTAGAGGGAGGTAAGGGGGGCTAGAGGGAGGTAAAGGGGGGGCTAGAGGGAGGTAAGGAGGGGCTAGAGAAGGTTAAGAAGGGGCTAGAGGGAGGTGAGCAGGGATAGAGGGAGGTAAGGAGGGCTAGAGGGAGGTATGGAGTGGCTAGAGGGAGGTAAGGAGCGTTAGAGGGAGGTAAAGGAAGGATAGAGGGAGGTAAGGGGGGCTAGAGGAGGTTTGGAGGGCTAGAGGGAGGTAAGGGGCGCTAGAGGGAGGTAAGGAGGGGCTAGACGGAGGTAAGGGGGGCTAGATGGAGGTAAGGAGGGGCTAGAGGGAGGTAAGGATGGGCTAGAGGGAGGTAAGGGGGGCTAGAGGGAGGTAAGGAGGGGCTAGAGGGAGGTAAGGAGGGGCTAGAGGGAGGTAAGGAGGGGCTAGAGGGATGTAAGGGGGGCTAGAGGGAGGGAAGGGGAGCTAGAGGGAGGTAAGGGGGGGCTAGAGGAAGGTATGGAGGGGCTAGAGGGAGGTAAGGGGGGCTAGAGGGAGGTAAGGGGGGCTAGAGGGAGGTAAGGGGGGCTAGAGGGAGGTAAGGAGGGCTAGAGGGAGGTAAGGGGGGCTAGAGGGAGGTATGGAGGGGCTAGAGAAGGTTAAGGAGGGGCTAGAGGGAGGTGAGCAGGGATAGAGGGAAGTAAAGGAAGGATAGAGGGAGGTAAGGAGGGGCTAGAGGGAGGTAAGGGGGGCTAGAGGGAGGTAAGAGGGGCTAGAGTGAGGTATGGATGGGCTAGAGGGAGGTAAGGGGGGGTTAGAGGGAGGTAAGGGTGGGGCTAGAGGGAGGTAAGGAGGGGCTAGAGAAGGTTAAGGAGGGGCTAGAGGGAGGTGAGCAAGGATAGAGGGAGGTAAGGAGGGGCTAGAGGGAGGTAAGGGGGGATACAGGGGTAAGGAGGGCTAGAGGGAGGTATGGAGGGGCTAGAGGGAGGTAAGGGGGGCTAGAGGGAGGTAAGAGGGGCTAGAGTGAGGTATGGATGGGCTAGAGGGAGGTAAGGGGGGGTTAGAGGGAGGTAAGGGGGAGGCTAGAGGGAGGTAAGGAGGGGCTAGAGAAGGTTAAGGAGGGGCTAGAGGGAGGTGAGCAGGGATAGAGGGAGGTAAGGAGGGCTAGAGGGAGGTAAGGGGGGATACAGGGGTAAGGAGGGCTAGAGGGAGGTAAGGGGGGCTAGAGGAGGTATGGAGGGGCTAGAGGGAGGTATGGAGTGGCTAGAGGGAGGTAAGGAGCGTTAGAGGGAGGTAAAGGAAGGATAGAGGGAGGTAAGGGGGGCTAGGGGAGGTATGGAGGGCTAGAGGGAGGTAAGGGGGGCTAGAGGGAGGTAAGGAGGGGCTAGAGGGAGGTAAGGGGGGCTAGAGGGAGGTAAGGAGGGGCTAGAGGGAGGTAAGGGGGGCTAGAGGAGGTATGGATGGGCTAGAGGGAGGTAAGGGGGGCTAGAGGGAGGTAAGGAGGGGCTAGAGGGAGGTAAGGGGGGCTAGAGGGAGGTAAGGAGGGGCTAGAGAGAGGTAAGGGGGGCTAGAGGAGGTATGGAGTGGCTAGAGGGAGGTAAGGGGGATTGAGGGAGGAAAGGAGTGATGGAGGTAGGTAAGGAGCGTTAGAGGGAGGTAAAGGAAGCATAGAGGGAGGTAAGGCGGGGCTAGATTGAGGTAAGGGGGGCTAGAGGGAGGTAAGGGGGGGGGATAGATTGAGGTAAGGGGGGACTAGAGGGAGGTAAGGAAGGATAGAGGTAGGTAAGGGGTGGTAGAGCGGGGATACAGACACACACAGGGACATGTCTCACATTCCAAAGAACATTGAGAGCCTAAGCTGAGGTCCTTCCTCCTCCCTCTTCTCGTAGGCATTTGGGTAAAACAGGGGACCGTCTTAAACAGCTAAACCAAAGGGAAAGTTTGGGGATTTTCAATCTACAAGCCACTAAGTACCCTGGTTTAAATAAAGATATGGATTTACAAACTACAGGCCACTAAGTATCCTGGTTTAAATAAAGATATGGATTTACAAACTACAGGCCACTAATTATCCTGGTTTAAATAAAGATATGGATTTACAAACTACAGGCCACTAAGTACCCTGGTTTAAATTAAGATATGGATTTACAAACTACAGGCCACTAAGTATCCTGGTTTAAATAAAGATATGGATTTTCAATCTACAGGCTACTAAGTATCCTGGTTTAAATAAAGATATGGATTTCAATCTACAGGCCACTAAGTATCCTGGTTTAAATGAAGATATGGATTTCAATCTACAGGCCACTAAGTATCCTGGTTTAAATAAAGATATGGATTTTCAATCTACAGGCTACTAAGTATCCTGGTTTAAATAAAGATATGGATTTCAATCTACAGGCCACTAAGTATCCTGGTTTAAATAAAGATATGGATTTCTCAACATTCAAGTAGGGTCTTTGTGGTCCCTTCGCTGTCATCTAGTGGACACATTGCCCTATTGCCCTCTGCCATGTTTGGACTGCTGTGGTCCATGTTGGCTGTGATCTAGTGTACTATAAAATGTATGTCTCTCCAACTCTCACCATTTTGCCCTCCTATTCAAGGCTAGGACTACTTCGTATTGTCTAGTAGCTCTAATACTTTTAACCTTAATATGCATTTGGATAACATATCTATTTCACTTCTGAATGTATAGTATTGTGTATTCTGTAACCACTCCCTCTTCAATCATGGTTTGATTGGGGAAAAAAAGAAAGAAAAAACAAGACAGAATGATTGTATTTTTGTACTTCCTGACGAATGCCATGCAGCCGAAATTAGTTTAAAAAATGTTGTTCCATTGAACAAAGGCATTTTAATTAATTTGATGAAGAGTGCCTTGGTCCTCCTTTCTTTTTCATAAAGTTATGTAGGTTTGTATTGTTACAGAGACGAACAATAAAGTTATGTAGTTTTGTATTGTACATTTGATGAACACTAAAGTTATGTAGGTTTTTTATGTACCTGGGATGAATATAAGAACAATAAAGTTCTGTAGGTTTGTATTGTACCTGTCATTAACAATAAAGTTATGTAGGTTTGTATTGTACCTGTGATTAACAATAAAGTTACGTACGTTTGTATTGTACCTGGGATGAAAAATAAAGTTATGTAGGTTTGATTTGTACCTGTAATGAACAATAAAGCTATGTAGGTTTTGTATTGTACCTGCGATGAACAATACAGTTATGTAGGTTTGTATTGTACCTGTGATTAACAATAAAGTTATGTACGTTTGTATTGTACCTGTGATGGACAATAAAGTTACGTAGGTTTGTATTGTACATCAACTGAACAATAAAGTTATGTAGGTTTGTATTGTACCCGTGATTAACAATAAAGTTATGTAGGTTTGTATTATACCTCAAATGAACAATAAAGTTATGTAGGTTTGTATTGTACCTGTGATTAACAATATAGTTATGAAGGTTTTTTATGTGCCTGGGATGATTAAATGAACAATAAAGTTCTGTAGTTTTGTGTTGTACCTGGGATGTTCTTTGACCCTGGTTTAGGGGTCAGTCCTCTGGCCTGGTTGATCTCCACCTCTATCTGGCCTCCTCTGTCCACCATACCCACATGGACGTCACCTACATGAGGAAAACACACACTCCTCATGTTTAGGGGCAGATGATTTTACTTAGTATGTAACCTGGCCAGGAAAAGCTCTGTGCCTAGTTCTAGGCCAGAACCCTTCTCCAGGTCAGATCAGGTTACATTCTGGCCATATTATGATGCAGTCAGTGATCAGAAAGTGTAGTTTCAGCCTGCAGTACCACTGTTGATCAGCAGGGGGAGACAGAAAGCATGTAGTCTGTTATAACATCTGTTCCACTGTCCTCACAATGATTTATCAAGTGATTTAGGCATAGAATACTCATATTTACTTACCTTCATAAAATGTATTAAATATGTAGAGCCATCCCCATATTTAATACACCGTCTGGTATCTAATGTAGAGCCATCCCCCTATTCATACACCGCCTGGTATCTAATGTAGAGCCATCCCCCTATTCATACACCATCTGGTGTCTAATGTAGAGCCATCCCCCTATTCATACACCATCTGATATCTAATGTAGAGCCATCCCCATATTCATACACCGCCTGGTATCTAATGTAGAGCCATCCCCCTATTCATACACCATCTGGTATCTAATGTAGAGCCATCCCCCTATTCATACACCATCTGGTATCTAATGTAGAGCCATCCCCATATTCATACACCGCCTGGTATCTAATGTAGAGCCATCCCCCTATTCATACACCATCTGGTATCTAATGTAGAGCCATCCCCCTATTCAGACACCATCTGGTATCTAATGTAGAGCCATCCCCCTATTCATACACCATCTGGTATCTAATGTAGAGCCATCCCCCTATTCATACACCATCTGGTATCTAATGTAGAGCCATCCCCCTATTCATACACCATCTGATATCTAATGTAGAGCCATCCCCATATTCATACACCGCCTGGTATCTAATGTAGAGCCATCCCCCTATTCATACACCATCTGGTATCTAATGTAGAGCCATCCCCCTATTCATACACCATCTGGTATCTAATGTAGAGCCATCCCCATATTCATACACCGTCTGGTATCTAATGTAGAGCCATCCCCCTATTCATACACCGCCTGGTATCTAATGTAGAGCCATCCCCCTATTCATACACCATCTGGTATCTAATGTAGAGCCATCCCCCTATTCAGACACCATCTGGTATCTAATGTAGAGCCATCCCCCTATTCATACACCATCTGGTATCTAATGTAGAGCCATCCCCCTATTCATACACCATCTGGTATCTAATGTAGAGCCATCCCCCTATTCATACACCATCTGGTATTTAATGTAGAGCCATCCCCATATTCATACACCGCCTGGTATCTAATGTAGAGCCATCCCCCTATTCATACACCGCCTGGTATCTAATGTAGAGCCATCCCCCTATTCATACACCATCTGGTATCTAATGTAGAGCCATCCCCCTATTCATACACCATCTGATATCTAATGTAGAGCCATCCCCCTATTCATACACCATCTGGTATCTAATGTAGAGCCATCCCCATATTCATACACCGCCTGGTATCTAATGTAGAGCCATCCCCATATTCATACACCGTCTGGTATCTAATGTAGTGCCATCCCCCTATTCACACACCGCCTGGTATCTAATGTAGAGCCATCCCCCTATTCATACACCATCTGGTATCTAATGTAGAGCCACCCCCCTATTCAGACACCATCTGGTATCTAATGTAGAGCCATCCCCCTATTCATACACCATCTGGTATCTAATGTAGAGCCATCCCCCTATTCATACACCATCTGGTATCTAATGTAGAGCCATCCCCATATTAATACACCATCTGATATCTAATGTAGAGCTATCCCCCTATTCATACACCATCTGGTATCTAATGTAGAGCCATCCCCCTATTCATACACCATCCGGTATCTAATGTAGAGCTATCCCCCTATTCATACACCATCTGGTATCTAATGTAGAGCCATCCCCCTATTCATACACCATCTGGTATCTAATGTAGAGCCATCCCCCTATTCATACACCGTCTGGTATCTAATGTAGAGCCATCCCCCTATTCAAACACCATCTGGTATCTAATGTAGAGCCATCCCCCTATTCATACACCGCCTGGTATCTAATGTAGAGCTATCCCCCTATTCATACACCGCCTGGTATCTAATGTAGAGCCACCCCCCTATTCATACACCGCCTGGTATCTAATGTAGAGCTATCCCCCTATTCATACACCATCTGGTATCTAATGTAGAGCCATCCCTCTATTCATACACCATCTGGTATCTAATGTAGAGCCATCCCCCTATTCATACACCATCTGGTATCTAATGTAGAGCCATCCCCCTATTCATACACCATCTGGTATCTAATGTAGAGCCATCCCCCTATTCATACACCATCTGGTATCTAATGTAGAGCCATCCCCATATTCATACACCATCTGGTATCTAATGTAGAGCCATCCCCCTATTCATACACCATCTGGTATCTAATGTAGAGCCATCCCCCTATTTATACACCATCTGGTATCTAATGTAGAGCCATCCCCCTATTTATACACCATCTGGTATCTAATGTAGAGCCATCCCCATATTCATACACCGCCTGGTATCTAATGTAGAGCCATCCCCCTATTCATACACCATCTGGTATCTAATGTAGAGCCATCCTCATATTTAATACACCATCTGGTATCTAATGTAGAGCCATCCCCATATTTATACACCATCTGGTATCTAATGTAGAGCCATCCTCATATTCATACACCATCTGGTATCTAATGTAGAGCCATCCCCCTATTTATACACCATCTGGTATCTAATGTAGAGCCATCCCCCTATTCATACACCATCTGGTATCTAATGTAGAGCCATCCCCATATTTATACACCATCTGGTATCTAATGTAGAGCCATCCCCTATTAATACACCGCCTGGTATCTAATGTAGAGCCATCCCCATATTCATACACCGTCTGGTATCTGACGATCAGCAAACACAAAGGGTGGAGGAGCTATAGTAATGGCGTCTTGGCATATATTATATTATCACATCACAGAAGCTGTTTTCAGACAGAGAGACTCCAATGATTTGACTTACCCATGGAGGGTGTGGCTAATGTCTGTCGGCCTACGATCTGGGCGGGGCCTAATCCATCCAGGAAGTCACTAAACTGGCTCTCTGGACCCATGCGAGTAGGGGGGAAGATAAACCTAGAGAGAGAAAGAGAGAGAGAGAAAGGAATAGAATGAGTGATGGATGGACGGATGGTGGTTTAATGACATGTAGCAGTAAGGTAGCTGGAGACAGTGAGGACTACAACATGGACTGAACCACAGCTGTAGGGGTGCAGAGGTGGTCCGCTGGGTACAGGAGACAGTGAGGACTACAACATGGACTGAACCACAGCTGTAGGGGTCCAGAGGTGGTCCGCTGGGTACAGGAGACAGTGAGGACTACAACATGGACTGAACCACAGCTGTAGGGGTCCAGAGGTGGTCCGCTGGGTACATTAGACAGTGAGGACTACAACATGGACTGAACCATCGCTGTAGGGGTCCAGAGGTGGTCCGCTGGGTACAGGAGACAGTGAGGACTACAACATGGACTGAACCACAGCTGTATCGGTCCAGAGGTGGTCCGCTGGGTACAGGAGACAGTGAGGACTACAACATGGACTGAACCACAGCTGTAGGGGTCCAGAGGTGGTCCGCTGGGTACAGGAGACAGTGAGGACTACAACATGGACTGAACCACAGCTGTAGGGGTCCAGAGGTGGTCCGCTGGGTACATTAGACAGTGAGGACTACAACATGGACTGAACCACAGCTGTATCGGTCCAGAGGTGGTCCGCTGGGTACATTAGACAGTGAGGACTACAACATGGACTGAATCACAGCTGTATCGGTCCAGAGGTGGTCCGCTGGGTACAGGAGACAGTGAGGATTACAACATGGACTGAACCACAGCTGTAGGGGTCCAGAGGTGGTCCGCTGGGTACATTAGACAGTGAGGACTACAACATGGACTGAACCACAGCTGTAGGGGTCCAGAGGTGGTCCGCTGGGTATAGGCAGTACAGCGCTCACGTACAGCAGTTACAGAACTAGTAATATATGAATAACGTACGTTCCGTCAGAGCTGTTGGAGTTGGTGCTGCCGTCCGTGGACTCCTTGCTGCCCTGTCGCGTGACCCGGTTCCTCATCTCCACAGCGATGCCCGTCTCCGTGCTCCGTCGGATCGTACCACGCAGCTTCTTCACTCGTTCTTCTGGAGATAAGAGGTCAGAGGTCAGGGGATAAAAGTTAAAGGTTAGGGGTTCAAGGACCGCTCAAGACCGTTCTGAAGACTTCTAGTAACTATATCTGACACCGAGTCACTTTATTATCTTTATATTCTCTCTTCATTCTCTCTTGAATCTCTCTTGAATCTCTCTTCATTCTCTCTTCATTCTCACTATATACTCACTATATTCTAACTATATTCTCTCTATAATCTCTCTATATTCTCTCTATATTCTCTCTTTATTCTAACTATATTCTCTCTATATTCTCTCTTTATTCTCTCTTTAATCTCTCTATATTCTCTCTATATTCTCTCTATATTATCTCTATATTCTAACTATATTCTCTCTATATTCTCTCTATATCCTCTCTATATCCTCTCTATATCCTCTCTTTATTCTAACTATATTCTCTCTATATTCTCTCTATATTATCTTCTATATTCTAACTATATTCTCTCTATATTCTCTCTATATTCTCTCTTTATTCTCTCTTTATTCTCTCCATATTATCTCTATATTCTAACTATATTCTCTCTATATTCTCTCTATATTCTCTCTATAAACTCTCTTTATTCTCTCTATATTCTCACTATATTCTCTCTATATTCTCTCTATATTCTCTCTTTATTCTAACTATATTCTCTCTATATTCTCTCTATATTCTCTCTATATTCTCTCTATATTCTCTCTATATTCTCTCTATATTCTCTCTATATTCTCTCTTTATTCTCTCTATATTCTCTCTATATTATCTCTATATTCTAACTATATTCTCTCTATATTCTCTCTATATTCTCTCTATATTATCTCTATATTCTAACTATATTCTCTCTATATTCTCTCTTTATTCTCTCTATATTCTAACTATATTCTCTCTATATTCTCTCTATATTCTCTCTATATTCTCTCTATATTATCTCTATATTCTCTCTATATTATCTCTATATTCTCTCTATATTCTCTCTATATTCTCTCTATATTCTCTCTATATTGTCTCTATATTCTCTTTATTCTCTCTATATTATCTCTATATTCTAACTATATTCTCTCTATATTTTCTCTTTATTCTCTCTATATTATCTCTATATTCTAACTATATTCTCTCTATATTCTCTCTATATCCTGTCTAGGATCAGCGTGGCGCTAGCGGCACACCCCCCCCCCCCCCACTGAAAAACCAGTGCCGCGAAATTCAAAAAAAATATTTTTTTAAAATATTTAACTTTCACACATTAAAGTCCAATACAGCTAATGAAAGACACAGATCTTATGAATCCAGTCAACATTTCCGATTTTTAAAATGTTTTACAGGGAAGACACAATATGTAAAGATGTACATCTATTACCTAAAAACACATTAGCATATTCCACCATCTTTTATTTGTCCACCAACACCAGTAGCCATCACCAATTCGGCTAAACTAAGATATTTATAGCCCCTAACCAACAAAAAAACTCATTAGATGACAGTCTGATAACATATTTATGGTATGGGATAGGTTTTGTTAGAAAAAAGTGCATATTTCAGGTAGACTTCATAGTTTACAATTGCACCCACCATCACAAATGGACTAGAATAATTACAATGAGCAACGTGTTTACCTAACTACTAATCATCAAACATTTCGTAAAAATACACAGCATACACGAATCGAAAGACACAGATCCTGTGAATACAGACAATATTTCAGATTTTCTAAGTGTCTTACAGCGAAAACACAATAAATCGTTATATTAGCTTAGCACATAGCAATTAGCAGCCCAGCATTGATTCTAGCCAAAGTGAGCGATAAAAGTCAACATCGCCAAAAGATATTAATTTTTTCACTAACCTTCTCAGAATTCTTCCGATGACACTCCTGTAACATCATATTACACAATCCATATAGAGTTTGATCGCAAATGTTTATATTTAGCCACCAAAATCATGGTTAGACAATGTGAAATGTAGACAAGCTGGTCAGAAAATGTCCTTGCGCCACTTAGACAGTGATCTACTCTTATACATAAATACTCATAAACGTGACTAAAAAATATAGGGTGGACAGGGATTGATAGACAATTTAATTCTTAATACAATTGCGGAATTACATTTTTTAATTTATCCTTACTTTTCAATACAGTTTGCGCCAAGCGAAGCTACGTCAAAAAACATGGCGTCCTAAGCCACTAAAATGTTTCGACAGAAACACGATTTATCATAATAAAAATGTCCTACCTTGAGCTGTTCTTCCATCAGTATCTTGGGCAAAGGATCCTTTCTTGGGAGTAATCGTCTTTTGGTGGAAAGCTGTCCTCTTGCCATGTGGAAATGCCAACTGCGTTCGGGATGAAC